>NW_015506011.1:138198-155502 GCF_001515645.1 Sinocyclocheilus grahami
GCTGGACGCGTTGTTTACTGTCGTCCGGATGCGCATTAGCCCGCGTGCTAACACGCCGCTATGCTAACGTTAGCATAACAAACGCGCACGGAATCGCAGCGCAGCTGAAAACCCGATTGTTTTGGCATTAATGAAGGCCTCTTCATGAGTTTGACACCAAATACAGGAACACAGACGTGATTTATAAAGTATCCCGACACAAAGCTGAAGTTCAGCACATACCGCGGTATCCGGTGCAGTACCGTGTGAAATACCGTGGTAAGTTACATATTAACTGGTTTGTATTAAAATGCGACGCTGTATGAATTTAGTAATTGTGCATTGCTCTGGTAAATACTGGTATTCAGTAAACAGATCGACTAAAGCACAACATGTTTAATAATGAAATGCACTAGGCCTGTATAATTTGTTTATATCCTTTAATATTGTGCATTTTGAGGGTATTTCATACAGCTACACGGTGTTCTTTTCCAAATTGGCACCATTTTTTCCTATATAAAATAGAAAAATATTTCATATTATTTTCAATTAATAAGTTAAAGAGATATATATATATATTTTTTTATTATTATTTTTTTTTTTTTTTAATTAATTTATTACTATTATTATTATTATATTTATTTTTTCCGCTATGACGCAAACATCTCTAACACTGATTGCATGAATCTAAAGTGGTTCAAAATTAAGATTAAGTCGTGATAATTTACAGGAACATTAACATCATATCCAGCATTTTCAGATCCAATTTAAAGGCCTTTTTCTATTGTTTGGCATATGACCAGCTTTTATTATCTTTTATTATTTAATTTTATTATTATTATCTGTTTTTATTTTAGCTTTTGCATTTTTGTCAATTAGTAAATATTAATGTATTTTTCTGTCAAAGCGCATCAGTCAGCATTGTTTTTAATGGTGTTTAAAAATGTACTTCTTCTTCCCGAATGGGAGTCAATGGCGGCCCTATGAACGGAAAATTATGAAATCTGGCACAATTGTAGTGATGGTCATGAATAGTGATTTGACCAATTTTGGAGTCTCTAGGACCAACTCTATAGCGCCACCACCTGTTCAAAACAATAAACATTGAAATGGTTATAACTTTTGAACCCTTTGTTCTGGAAAAATTAAACTTGGTGCACCTGATTACTCTCCTCGTGCTGATCACATTCAGTAGCTTACATTAAGACGCTGCCCATTATAGTAGTGGCCATTATGAAAAGTACAGTCTTCTGTTTTTTCGCTACTTCTCCTTCGAGTTTTGCCCAATTCTTACGAAAATTGGCTCAGATGATCTTTGGACTGAGCCGCACAGAAATGACTGAACAGTTGTTGTTTTTTTATTCATCTTTGTTCCGAAGTTATGATGTTGTGAACTTAAGGTTGACCCAAAATTGGCTCAGTGGCTGTATCTCATTCAAACTTTAATCAATCGAAACGAAAATTGGTGCACTTCATCAGAACCATGATTTAAAGGTGCTTGCCAAATTTGGCAACAGCACCACCTACAGGTAATTAAGTCTGTAAAATTGCTATCCAACTAACCATCGGGCCACCATTTTGTAATTAGTCATAAATTGGAATATCTTTTGAACAATATGAAAAGTTGGCACAAAAATTGGTAGAGATCATCGACAGCATGTCCCGGAGGCACCTGAGAAGGTTGAACACAGCGCCACCTAGTGTTCCAGAGATATAAGGATTTTTGCAAAAAACGCTTATAACGTTTGAAAACATTGTCCAAATGTAACTCTGTGCCAATACATTCCTTTGCTTATGCTAATTTTGACAATGTCTCGTTTTTAATTTTCCTTAATTTTGTTTGTCCGACATTTAAACTTAAAGGCAAAAAAAAAAAAAAGGTTTCCCGCTCGCTTATAACGTTTGAAAACATTGTCCAAATGTAACTCTGTGCCAATACATTCCTTTGCTTATGCTAATAATGCTTTCATTTTGTTTGTCCGACATTTAAACGTAAAGGCAAAAAAAAAAAAAAGGTTTCCCGCTGCTACTCCTGTAAATTTTGTCCAATTTTGACTGAAAAAAATTTCTGAATGGATTTTTGATATTTGGTACTGTTCCTGAGAAACACCTTTCCGAAGTTGACCGTGTCCGTGCTTTTGACTTATGCTAGTTAGCTTAGTGTGTTAATTGGTTAGCATGCTAGCCACTTGCCATTCTTTCTAATGTGCAGTTAAACGTAAACTACATTAGCATTAAGTTAGCTTAGCATGCTAATCTGGTCAACATGCTAAGTAACGCTTAGTGTGCTCATTCTCACACTGAAAGCTCTCCTCAGCAGGCTGTTGAACGTGCACCGACTGAGTGGCACACACTGCTAAGCCACAGACGCTGAAGCTTCCAGGATGGGGGTTCGAATCCATTGTGGCACATAACATGCGGTGCATGTATATAGAAAAACTTAAGAGTGTTTTGTGCCTTTGAGATGCACAGTGTAGAGCTTTTGACTCTTCAGTGTGATGTGCTCTGATGAGATTGCTGTGCTTGCAGTGGTTGCTATGCTTTGGTGCTTGGCCCCGTATCTCTGCTAGCAGCTATATTTATTTAATTTTTATTGTCAAAGCACATCAGTGAAGTTGCATTGCATTTAATGATACTATAAAAACAAAATTGACCCTCGTGTTTCTGCTCTCAGTTGATATGGAAGAGCCTCCCAGCGACTCGGATGGTTTACAGCCTCAGGATCTGTCGCCCGTCTGCAGCCTCCCCAACATCTTCGATCTGACGCGCAACGCTGAGGAATGCCTTCTGAAAGCCAACCCCATCGACGCCTTGCGTGTCGTCCAGACGCCGGGCTGGTTCGTTAATCCCGGAACCAGCAATGGGATGTTGCTTCCAGAAACCGACTCTGATCCGCTGCCGCTCCCCACAGACCAGATCCAACCGGATAATGCGTTTTCCAACACGACTGTCACGCTCTCCTACGTGAGCCGGTCGCACGTCTTCTCAGAACATTCTCCGATTTACGACGTTCCTTCCTTGAGCAAGGCGTTTGTGCTGCATCCCGCTGCATATGATGCCGGAAAGTTGGCGAGGGATGCAGGAGATGCAGCGCTTTCGGTGGACCAACACTGTCTCCAGCCGGTGTCCGTGCCGGTTGGACTGACGGCCTGTGATCAGTTCGGCTTCATGACGCCGGCTCAGGTCGTGGAGAACATGGCGGCGTTCTGCTACCTTCAGCAACCTCCGGATGTGCAAGATGTGGAAAACCTTGCTTTGGAAACGCTCAAATCTTTACAAGCCGATCCCAGAGAGTGCAGGTTCCCCATCAGCGTGGACGAGCTCCAAAACGGAGCTGCGAATGGCCTGTGGAACGTCGGACCCTTCGAGGGAGGATTTCCGGACGCCGATGGCACGAACGCTGACGGTTTGCACCGGAATGTGAATCCAGAGCTTGTCTTTCTTATCTCCAGATCTGAGGAGCCGGTGGTTTTACCGAACGAGCCGGGAGTGGCGAGCTTTGCCATTTCGTTAAACCAAGACTTCATCAGTCCGTTGGATCCAGAGTCTCCGTCGGCGGAGCAAATAGAGGATGTTTTCGCTTTGCCGCAAACCGCGAGTTCTTTGAGTAAAGAAGCGGGGGATGCAAAGCAAGGAGAGCAGTTTGATTCTATGATAGCGGAGACAGAATCTCCAGAAACAGGGAAAACTGACAAAACGTGCAACCCCGAGTCCATGCACGTCAGCGATGCATCTGCAGAACAAACCGACACGGATGCATTCAAAACAGCCAATGATTTGTCGCTTAGCGACAGTTCAGTCACCACCAACAAGCTTGAGAGGAAAATACTGCCTCCGAGAGCTAGAAGAGGCATAAGAATGGGAGCCATCGTTCAAAACATCCATCCCGTCAGGTGCAAATCGAGTCGCGTTTGTAAAAGAAGACTCCAAACGAGCAAGTCCAAGAAAAATGTTCTGGAAAGGAGACGCACTGTAGCGGATGAAAAGAAGAAGAAGGAAGAAACCGACGTCAGACGATCGAGCAGACGCAAAGCCATGCCATCTACCTCATCTTCTGCGAAGGCATTTGTGTCGGCGGAGCAAATAGAGGATGTTTTCGCTTTGCCGCAAACCGCGAGTTCTTCGAGTAAAGAAGCGGGGGATGCAAAGCAAGAAGAGCAGTTTGATTCTATGATAGCGGAGACAGAATCTCCAGAAACAGGGAAAACTGACAAAACGTGCAACCCCGAGTCCATGCACGTCAGCGATGCATCTGCAGAACAAACCGACAGGGATGCATTCAAAACAACCAATGATTTGTCGCTTAGCGACAGTTCAGTCACCACCAACAAGCTTGAGAGGAAAATACTGCCTCCGAGAGCTAGAAGAGGCATAAGAATGGGAGCCATCGTTCAAAACATCCATCCCGTCAGGTGCAAATCGAGTCGCGTTTGTAAAAGAAGACTCCAAACGAGCAAGTCCAAGAAAAATGTTCTGGAAAGGAGACGCACTGTAGCGGATGAAAAGAAGAAGAAAGAAGAAACCGACGTCAGACGATCGAGCAGACGCAAAGCCATGCCATCTACCTCATCTTCTGCGAAGGCATTTGTAAAATGCACAAAGAAAAAGTCATCCGGAAGGATAAGAAACCTTCATTCGGCACAAGTTAACCATCAAAAACCAATTACGACAACATCTGTGAAGAAATCGGCCAAACGGAGAAAAAACAAACACAAAGTCGGCCGTGCGTCATTTTTCTCGCCACAGGAACCTGAAATCAAACTCAAATGTCTGAAATACAAAGAGGAGAAGAATACCGTGCGGGACGAGACCTTCACGCCTTGCGTGCGCGTCCAGATCAAAGCCTTCCCGATCTGTACGGTCATCAGCTACCCCGAGGACAGCGTCCGGAGCAAGCAGGGAAAACGGCGGGCGTGTGCCGGGTTTGCGTCCGGCGTGAAGCCCGCGACGCCTGGATTGCAGTACGGACGGATCTGTGAGGACGGCATGCAGCGGGATGTCCTGGTCTGCTGTCTCTGTGGACGCTCGGCCAATGCAATGGATCTCGGAGACTTGCACGGGCCGTATTACCCTGAAGGTTTCAAATCGGCTTCTAAAGCGGCTCCTAATCCACAGGAAGAGGATAATAGTGACTCAGACTCGTCTTTTGGAGAGAAATGTGTTGCTTCAGGCAGCTGGACGAAGTCTTTTTGGACCAGCGATAGTGAGTTGTCCAATAGTCGTTTGTCTAAGAGACCCAGGACAGACGGCGACACCGATTGGTTCAGTCCTCCCATGGTTCCTCTTGATGCAAACGAGCACTGGCTCCACGAGGACTGCGCGATCTGGTCCGCAGGCGTCTTTCTGGTGCGGGGAAAACTGTACGGGCTGGAAAACGCGGTCAGGTTGGCCAAAGCGTCGGTAAGATTTCAGATACCCAGATCGTTTAGCGCTCCGCAGCCTGCAGTAATGACACCCAACCGTTTCTTTATCCAGGTCTGTTCGACGTGTCAAAGAAGGGGAGCCACGCTGGGCTGCGTTTTCAAAGGCTGTCCGAACAAATACCACTACACATGTGCGCTGCAGTCCGGTGAGTCGTCTGCATCCCGAAACAGGCGTTTTGATGCCGATCGGCCTGTTCTTTATTTATTAATAAATAAATAATTTATGAAATATTTTATTTATATATGTTAGTGCTGTCAAATGATTAATCGCATCCAAAATAAAAGTTTTTGTTTACATAATATGTGTGTGTGTCGTGTATATTTATTATGTATATATAAATACACACAAATACCGAATATATTTTGAAAATATTTACATGTATATATTTAATTACATAATCATATGTAATATATAAACGTTACATTTGTCTAAATTTATACATGCATGTGTGTGTATTTATATATACATAATAAATATACACAGTACACACTCGTATATTATGTAAACAAAAACTTTTATTTTGGATGCAATTAATCGTTTGACAGCACTAATATATATAATAAAATGAATTTTTTTTCTTAAGTTAATTTTTATGTTTAAGTTTCATAATTCTTTATTATGATTTGCTGTGAACTTCCTAATGTGTGTTTTTTCTTGTACTGTCCACTTTATACTCTTCAAAACTAATTGATGTGTTTCCGGTTTCTGTAGGTTGTGTATTAAACGAGGATAATTTCTCAATGAAATGCAGAAAGCACAAGGTATATGTGAAATGTGTTTAGATGAGTTAACATAAAAATATTCAACTATTTGATTTATGCATGTATTTGTATTTGAACATTTTGTACTTAAGATGCTAAATATTACAAGCATGTTGTGCTTTTTGTGAATTCCTCAGATTTTTCTCATTTCTTTTGTCTGATGCGTTAGAGCAAGTCCATTAAAGGATCATCAAATCGTCAAATCAGCAGGTGACAGGAGAAAGAGGACGCTGTGCGAGGTTTGAGTGCTTCACATTTAACTGACTCAATACATGCATACTGTATTTTCTGGAAAATAAGTCACTCGTGACTAAGTTAACTCTTTCCTCGCCATTGACGGAATTTTCCGGCTTTCCGTGTTTTCACTGGTGTACAGTAGGAGGCGCTATTACACATCTTCTGAAAGAGTACTGAACGTCTGGATCAAAACACAGTGAAGGAGCAGCAGAAACAAGCGTATGCATAAAATAATGCAAGCATTAAACAGCATATCAATCAAACGTCGATCCATGAAGTGAAATGGATTGATCATCGTTCTGAATCTGATCCAGACGTAGTCTTTTACAAACCCGCACACGTTTTGTTCAAAATTTAGCTTTTTTCATGAAACTTGCCCACATTCAAGTGCTGATAAAGGCTGCATGACACTAGAATAAAACAGGTTTTTTGTTTAAAAGCAGAGGCTCTTTTCTTTGTTTTGACATGTTGCATGTTCAGATATTCATAAGAAAAGATATTCCGGGGGCCATGAAACTTTTGATTTCACTTTATCAAAAATGCAGACGGTGACTGACGACTTAAAAAAAAGAAAAACACTGGCGGGGAAAGAGTTAAAATTGCAAAAAAAGAGTAAAAAAAGTCACCTTGTTTTACAAACATTATAAACTCTATAAACATGGATTTTATTTCGAGTCACTCCATAACGATTGCTTTAAATGTAACGGTTCCAGAACAAGTTTATTTGTGCAGTGCGTTGCTCATATGCCAAGTTTTGCTTTAAATAAATAAATTCATTCATGCTTTGCTTTTATGTGGGGTTTTAAAAAGTCTGAATTCATCCTTCCACAGATCATTAAATGTTGAAAAACATGAATATCACGCTCAGTATTTTAGTCTTTTAGTAAAAAAAACTGTAATATCCTTAAATCAGGATACATTTACTGGAGATGCAAAATGAAGATATGCAGTCTTATGAAAGTTATGATTAAAACAAGAGCAAATATCAGCCAATAGGGTGAGGAAACATGATCTTATTTGTCCTTTGAATGAAGTTGATATTCTGACTCCGTTAGCAGATATTTGTTCTCGTTATAATCATAAACTCTCTTCATTTTGTTACGTTTCTCAGAAAACGGCGCGTCTTTTCGTATCATATCTCGTGTAATTTTGTGTCTCAAGTAAATGCATCTTGATTTAAGACTCTTTAGACATTTGCACCGGAAAACAAGACGGAAGAAAGAACGTGTGATCAGAATTTACAGTAATAGTTATTTTCATATTCTAGCGCTCGAGAGCAGAGCTTATTCGATCCAGTTTCATGTCAAACAAATTAAAAAGTAATGGAGATCTTGCTTTCCATTGCAAATGTGTGGCTTTCAGCACGTTTTGCACGCTCGATGTGAATAGCATTAAGTCGCAGCACGTTTCAGATATACAGTAAATCCAGTATGTGACTGTAAATCTCTCTGTCTGTCCTCATAGAGTGCAGCTGATCTCTAACTCCAGGGTTTCTGTGCGCGCCGACCGCAGGACCTTCAGACAACACCCAAACACCTTAATAATTGTGCTGCTGCACTGCTCATAACATCGGCACTAGCACACAAATGGCACTTTGTGAGACTCGCACTAAAGACAGAGTTATTTTGCGAGGTTGGGAACGTC
Organism: Sinocyclocheilus grahami; assembly: GCF_001515645.1. NCBI lineage: Eukaryota > Metazoa > Chordata > Actinopteri > Cypriniformes > Cyprinidae > Sinocyclocheilus > Sinocyclocheilus grahami. Next base: position 146,244 of record NW_015506011.1, read on the forward strand.
AGGGAATTGTGCATTTAAGGGGCTCGAAGCAGAAGACGAATCCTCACAGCGTCTTATTTACCAATATGATTTTACTAAGTATGTGTCATATTTATATGTTGGTGCAAACTTATCTTTTGTTTTTTGTAAGCAAAGGCTTCTCTCCAAAATCAATTTTTTTTGTTCATTTTATCTTAATTTATGAAGAAAATAAATTGTATCATCTGAATTTTAAATATACTGCTTGTCAGAATGTAAACGCGTGTTCATAATCATCACTTAATATTCAGTTGGCATCTAGTCGTGAAGGAAACATGAGATGAAGCATCTAGCAAGCGTTTGTGACGGGAACGTGTGATGATTTCTTCACGCTGAGGACGTGTGCCCACATTGTGAACGTGAAGTATTTAATATTCGTTTTCAGTTACATTAATTGTATAATTCACAGAATGCAAACGTTTATTGTAATGAAATGCTGAATATTAGTGTTGCAGTATATCAGATATCTTCATCCAGTGGATTTTCTTATAGTTCTATGCACTTACATGCTCTGCGTAATCTATATCTAGTGTAAACGATAAGCCTGCATTAGTGAGGACGTATCATCAGAAATGACCTGTAACGTACTCATGCCATGGCATCTTTTGGGTTTGTAACTTCAGGGGCCCTTGAAGGATTTCCTTTATATCTTTTGTTTTTTGTAAGCAAAGGCTTCTCTCCAAAATCTATTTTTTTTGTTCATTTGATCTTAATTTATGAAGAAAATAAATTGTATCATCTGAATTTTAAATATACTGCTTGTCAGAATGTAAACGCGTGTTCATAATCATCACTTAATATTCAGTTGGCATCTAGTCGTGAAGGAAAACATGAGATGAAGCATCTAGCAAGCGTTTGTGACGGGAACGTGTGATGATTTCTTCACGCTGAGGACGTGTGCCCACATTGTGAACGTGAAGTATTTAATATTCGTTTTCAGTTACATTAATTGTATAATTCACAGAATGCAAACGTTTATTGTAATGAAATGCTGAATATTAGTGTTGCAGTATATCAGATATCTTCATCCAGTGGATTTTCTTATAGTTCTATGCACTTACATGCTCTGCGTAATCTATATCTAGTGTAAACGATAAGCCTGCATTAGTGAGGACGTATCATCAGAAATGACCTGTAACGTACTCATGCCATGGCATCTTTTGGGTTTGTAACTTCAGGGGCCCTTGAAGGATTTCCTTTCAACAGTTGTGAACTGTTTTGATGCAATTTGTTAACACGTAATTCTTTTCTAAAAGTGGTTTTATTCGTTTTACCCAGGATGCACTTGTTTTATGTGTGATGAAAGAGATCAGGATTTTGAGACTCGTTCGGTAGATGTGCAGCACTATTTATGTGTCAATATTTCTGTCCAGAGTTCCAGATGAATCTGTGCCAAATGCAGCCTGATGTAGTTTGGCAGCTTGTGTTGAGAGGTTGGTTCCTGAGATGTTGCTCGTGTCTGTGTTAATGCACTCCTGTTGTGTGCCATACTTTTGTTCAGGACTGAATCCTGAATGAATACATTCAATTATTATTTTTTGGCTAGCTTGAATGAATTGTCATGTTTTAGCATCATACCAAATTCTGTTTTTGTTTGCATTGTTTTTCCCAAATGTTCCATCTTTTCCGATCGTAATCTCAGGGTTGAGCAGGGTTCTTTTGCGTTGTTGTTGACATTCTTACCCAAAATGTATTTATCCTGAACTGACTTAACCCAGTTGGTCAGCGTAATAAACTGGCTTCTTTTACTTTGCCGTCGGTCTCACACTCATTTGTGTTTGCATATAGTTTTATGATTAATATGGCTAGCAATTTTATTTTTATTTTTGTACCCATAACTACATAACATTTAACGTAGCTTATTTCTGCCACGGAATTCCAAGGAAAAGTCACAAATGTGGCATTTAAACTCGGAATACAGAAAAAAAAAGTCCAAATTTCAAGATGCAAACTCGGCATTGTGAAATTTAAACTCATAATTAAAAAAAAACTAAAAAACATCAGAATTGTGAGAAACTATAAACCTGGAATTCCGAGAGAAAAAAAATTTGTGTGATGCAAACTGGCGATTCCAAGAAAAAAAAAACAGAATGCTGAGGACAAAAATTCAGAGTGGTGAAATTTAACTCGGAATTCCGAGAAAAAAGTCAATATTTCAAGATGCAGACTTGGCATTGTGGAATGTAAGATTAAAATTCCAAGAAAAAATATAAACTCGGAAATATGAGGAAAAAAGTCAGACTTGCGAGAAGTAAACTCAGAATTCCGAGAGAAAAAAAGTCAGAATTGTGAGATACTACAAACCTGGAATTCCGAGAAAAACCTATAATCCTGAGGGAAAAAAATTCAGAATTGTGAAATATAAACTCAGAATTCCAAGAGAAAAAAAGTCTGAATTTTAAGATTAAAAAGTCACAAAACCAAAAGCAGTAATTCAAACTTACAAACACGTGCACATTTCAGTCAAGATTTATTTCTGAATAAATCTGAACTTACAGGAAGACAGTTGTATTGCAAAGACAGATTTCAGTTTGCTTTGATGACTGAAAGCCCTCCGACAGATAACAAACTCAAAACCCTCACCAGAATCCAAACGGCTTCTTTTCATTTGTTCCTGACATAAGCTCACGCACTGCTGAAGGCGTCTGATGGCCAGTATGTGTCTACGATGCGTAAGAACAGGATATTTCTGCTCCGATGAGCCTCTTTTGATGACTATTGCTAACCTTTTCTTCTCAGAACATACTCAATGTTGAAGCTCATGCAGACGTGTAGCATAAAACCAAACGCATCTATACCCTTCTGCTCGTCTCCAAGGCCTAGTTCAATGGCAAACTTCTCCGCAAGATTCCCATCAACCTCTCCTGAAAACAATCGCTATCAGTGTCTGACAGAAGTGAGGTGTTTCAATCAGGTAGTTCTTGATCTCATTGAGAAATTAACAGCAGCAGCAGCAGTGCACAAACACAACAACAAAACGAACAGTTCATTTGGCTGGCTGGATGTTTCGCCCTACGTCGTCTACTACAATTTCACTCTGAAACATTATGCAAGAAATCGAGACAGCAAAAATGTTTACATGACATCAATTCTCGCATGCAGTTATTAGAATGTGATCGCTCGCGCACACCTGCGCTCTAAGTTTGGAGTTTCACTTCAAACCAATGTAGAAAAAAAATGAGACTTTAAAGGAGGAACACCAAGAAAACCAAATTGTACAGTAGACAAAAATACATATTTTCATGCTGTCGGTGTTTAAACAGATAAAGTGTTCACCACTACAGCCAGTGCACGAGGTCCGACTCATAAAGCATTCACAGAAAATAAAGAATACTCCAAACGAATAAAGTTTAGTGCTGTTAAATTCACATCTGCTATTTCAGCCTCAAAAACAGTGTCATGAACCTCTGGAACAGCTTTCGTTTGGTTGCTTTAAATAATTCGTACGCACTAAATCTCAGCAAGTATCATCAACGTCTTATTCGCTGAAATGCCTGCTGATGAATTCCTCACAAGAATGAAGATCCCAGATATTCTCCTTTCTTTTTTGCTTCATATATTGCTTTAGAGATGTTTTGGGAAGTCCTCGTAACTCTTCCCGCTGGATTCACTTGTTCAAGGTGTTCAAGATGTTCAATCCACTCATTTATTGGTCCATTGCTTAATCATGAGCTAAAGCCCGTTCAAAGACAATAACTATAACAACTACGAAGTTTTAATAATCCTTCTAATTCAAAGAGAATAGGGAAGTCCGCACTACAACTATAACGATAACGACACCCAGCTAACAAAAGTAACGTTTTGCTGACGCTCCCATTAAGTTATGGAAACATTATTTCTGAATGTTCTTACTGTTCAAAATGTTTTTTAAATAGTTTTTTCTTGGTTCTGCCAAAGTTAAGGGAGCATTCCACTTGATCGTTTTGTAAACATTATGGGAACGTTAGTAATTCTGAAACAAGTAGCAACTTTAAAAAATGTGGGATGAATGTGCAGCTAAAAAAAAACTTCTATGAATTGTGTATACATAGTGTTTTTGTGCTACCATTTTTTAAATTTCCGTTAAATTAGAATAGAACAAATTTTCGATTAACGTGACTGGACGAAGGTTTGTTCATAACTTTGAGAGAGCGTTCAGCGAACTTCTATGAATTGTGTATACATAGTGTTTTTGTGCTACCATTTTTAAATTTCCGTTAAATTAGAATAGAACAAATTTTCGATTAACGTGACTGGACGAAGGTTTGTTCATAACTTTGAGAGAGCGTTCAGCGAATGAACGGTAAAAACCCTGACAGCCAATCAGAATCCAAGAGCTCGAGCATTTAAAGCAGCAGATGACAAAACTGTGGCGTGCTTATAATAAATATATACAGTTTTAGTACTCGTTTGGAGTAGACGTCACCGTTACGTCACTTGCAGCTGCGCGCGCATTGTGGTGGCAGAAAAGCACTGGGAACAAGTGGAGGGACACAGGGAAAATCCATGGAACAAGAGGAAAAATGTATTGTTGTGCCTTTGGATGTCAGAATAGGAATGCAAATCATTTTTATAGAATACTGTCATCAAAGACGCTACTTGAAGCTAAACGCAGACGTTTAAACGGACAGACTATGGATGAGACCTGCTATGATTACACTACTTTCAAAGAATACATTTGATTTAGGTCTACATAATATTCACATAGACTACTATTTAAACCTATAACATTTACCAAATTTATCTCACCATTTTTTCTCGCAAATGCAAGTTTAAATCTCCTCGTTCGGACTTTATAACTCAATTTAACTCAACAATTGCGAATTTGTCCATTCTGAGGGAAAAAAAGCCAGAAGTGTGGGATTATAAACTCATGATTCTGAGCCGAGGGGAAAAGAGAGAATGACGAGTTGATTTTTCTTATTAGAATTGTGAGTTATAATCTCGGAATTGTGAGGAAAAAAAACAGAATTTTGAACTATAAACTCAAAATGTCCCGTTTTTTAAATGTTTCAAAAACATTGTTTTCTTGGTTATATGGTAACGTTGCGTGAACATTCAATTTGATCATTTTACAAATGTTACTTTTAAATTTTCTCTGAAGGTTCTGAAACTAGTAACATTTAAAAAAAAAAAAAAAAAAAAAAAAAAGTTAGACATCAGTTTCAGAAAATTACTTCCAGAACAGTGAATGAACAATAAAAACACCGCCAGCCAATCAGAGTCCACCGGAAATCTGCAGACAACAAAACTGTGGCACGCTTATAATAAACAGAGCATCAGTTGGTGTGGATGCTAATATAGTTATCGTTACAGTTATCGTTCTGGATGCAAACGGGTCTCCTGTGCGGGGTTTCAGTGCAATGTTTCTTCGCATTGCGATCTCTATTAGGAATGTTAGTCGAGCCGACCGGAGAATCAAGACATTTTTTTTGCGCTGTAATAGCGCGATAGACTCCGTTCCGGAGAGTTTCGAGTCTGCTCGTGCGCGTGATTGGATCTCTACACGCAGATCTCGATTGGCGTTGTGACCAGCGGCACGCAGGTATGTAACAACACGAGGGTGAGTTTCTGTACTCGTGTGCATCACCTGTGGTGGAATGATATCGAACAGGTCTCCAGATGGTGCATATTCCTGCGCAAAAACATAGCACTCCTCTGTTTCAAACGCAATGCCGAACATGTTGATGATGAAGGGACATGGAGAAAGATAGAGCGAGATGCTGTACTCTCTCAAGAAGCTCTTCAGCTTGGTTGTTTTCTTCTTTAGAAACTTCAGAGCCATCTTGTTACCTGTGGTTGAGGAAAACAGAGCATGAGTCCTGGTTTCCTGGCTCACAGAAACCTCAGCCGACCCGTCTGTCAGAGTAATGAGTGTTAATCACGGTTCACACCTGCAGAACTTCATTCAGAAAATCATTTAAAACCAATATCAAACTCAAGATATGAATTAAATATAATATAGATTTTAGCAGTTACATTCCATACATGCATTGTTTCTTTCAGTGTTTAATGTTTATCTATCCATCCATCTATCTATCTGTCTATCATCTATCTATCTATCCATCCATCCATCATCTATCTGTCTATCCATCCATCCATCCATCATCTATCTGTCTATCCATTCGTCCATCTGTCCGTCCATCCATCCATCCGTCCATCCATCCGTCCATCCGTCCGTCCGTCCATCCATCCATCCGTCCATCCATCCATCCCTCTATCCGTCCATCTGTCTATCCATCCGTCCATCCGTCCGTCCGTCCATCCATCCATCCATCCGTCCGTCCATCCGTCCGTCCGTCCATCCATCCGTCCGTCCGTCCATCCGTCCGTCCATCCATCTGTCTATCCATCCGTCCATCCGTCTGTCCATCCATCCATCCATCCCTCTATCCGTCAATCTGTCTATCCATCCGTCCGTCCGTCCATCCATCCATCCATCTATCCATCCAACTATCCATCCGTCCGTCCATCCATCCATCCATCCATCCGTCCGTCCATCCGTCCGTCCGTCCATCCATCCATCCGTCCATCCATCCGTCCGTCCATCCATCCATCTGTCTATCCATCCGTCCATCCGTCTGTCCATCCATCCATCCATCCCTCTATCCGTCCATCTGTCTATCCATCCGTCCGTCCGTCCATCCATCCATCCGTCCATCCATCCGTCCGTCCATCCATCCATCTGTCTATCCATCCGTCCATCCGTCTGTCCATCCATCCATCCATCCCTCTATCCGTCCATCTGTCTATCCATCCGTCCGTCCGTCCATCCATCCATCCGTCCATCCATCCGTCCGTCCATCCATCCATCTGTCTATCCATCCGTCCATCCGTCTGTCCATCCATCCATCCATCCCTCTATCCGTCCATCTGTCTATCCATCCGTCCGTCCGTCCATCCATCCATCCGTCCATCCATCCGTCCGTCCATCCATCCATCTGTCTATCCATCCGTCCATCCGTCTGTCCATCCATCCATCCATCCCTCTATCCGTCCATCTGTCTATCCATCCGTCCGTCCGTCCATCCATCCATCCGTCCATCCATCTACACAGGGATGCATGTAAGTTTGAAGATTAGGTTTGGTGCTCACATTAAACAATAGTGTGACCCATTAAATATAACTATAAAAGATAATATAATAGTATTATTGCACTTTAAATAAAATAATAAATCAAATGTGATCATACCATTATATTTTAAAATAAAAAGTGAGTATTAAATAAAAATACAATTATTTTATAGTAAACTTTAAAAAAAATACAATAAAAACAATTTTACTTTATTTATTTTTTTTCAAACCGAAAATCAGCACGCTTTTATTTTGGCGGGTTGCTGGCAGGTAAGTATATGTTCTTTCAGTGTTTTGCTCTGAAACTGGCAGATTTCTGCTTTCAGTTCGAATGGAAATCTTATACAGTATTACAGTGTTTGTGCATTAACAGCTGTCAACCATGCGGACATTTACCCAGCGCATTTTTTATTTTGGTTGCACCCCTGTATATATATATATACAATAATGGCAATATTATGGATGCTGTGATGCAATCCATTACTCTTACTTACAAATGTGGATGATTAGTACTGAGAAAAAGTGGTTCTCATTTTTAATAAATGTTTGCAAAGTCATATGTGATAATTAAAATGTAATTAAAAACCTCTTACTGGTCGAGCATTTTTTTTTAAGTTATTTTAATACTTAAATTTAAACTAAATGAAAATGAGAATTTAATAAGATTAAGTTTTTTTTATATTTAATTTTCTGTTAATTTTATTTCATGTAATGAAACCGTTGTTGTTGTTTTCTTTAGTTTGCGCTAACTATAATACCCCTGGTCTGTAAATGTGCTGTACCTCTGATCTTGTGGCTGACGAGGTCCACCTTGCCGTAGGTGCCCTTCCCGAGCTCCCGTATGACTTCATAGTATTTGTTGAGCTCGAGCTTCTCCAGGTTTTGAGCTGCGAAGCGCTGCAGTTCCTCCAGGATGTCGACGGACACGCGTGAGACGACGGGAGAAGAGCTCATTCTGCTGACGATCACTCGGCTTCACTGCGACACAAAGAACAAGGAAACACATTTCAGTTTAGGAGCCGCCTTCCTTGAAGCCTAAGGACTGAGCAGTGGTGTGCCGCAGGGAAAGTCATTATCCTGCAGATAAGAGACGCGTCCTCTCCTCATCTAACCTGCTTCATGCCTCAGCAGTCTCGCTCTCAGAGTTTGGCTGCAGTGGCTTATGTTAGATTACAATCTTCTGATCTTTACAGGGCCCGTCTTGAATATTTATCATTTTGTTACATTTTAAATCAGAGCTCGATCTGACCTGCTGTTGCGTAACCTGCTGAATAAGATGGTCAAATTAGTTCAAGCAAGTTTTGAAAAGGAAAAAATTAGTTTTAGAAAATCTTAGTATTTATGTCACACTTTTTCTAAATCAACCTACTGATCATGTGATTTGAGATCATCCAATGTGAGTCTTGAGCTTCAACGGAAGAATATCTGACCATCAGCATAAAGAGTAGGCCTAGAAAAATTATTATTACCGTTCAATTTATTGTGTACTGTTCAATAACTTCAGTGACTTTTAAACACAGAATTGCCATCACTGAACCACAGCAGAATCAACCATCACATCTCTGGGCAACACACAGCAGCAGTGAACAAATCAGTTGAGTGAATGATTCAGTGACTAAGCCACTTGTTTCATTCCTGAACGAATCAGTGTTTTTGAACAAATCAGTTAATGAATGATACAATGGCTCAGTCACATGTTTTGTTTCTGAATGAATCTGTGATTTTGGATGAATCAGTTGAATGAATAATTCAGTGACTCATGGTTTGTTTAATTCCTGAAGGAATTAAGTGTTTCTGAACAAATCAGTTGAATGAATGATTCAATGACTCAGCCACTTGTTTAATTCCGAAATGAATCAGTGTTTGGAATGGATCAGTTGAGCGAATAATTCAGCGACTCAGTGGTTTGTTTAATTCCTGAAGGAATTAAGTGTTTCTGAACAAATCAGTTGAATGAATGATTCAATGATTTTGGATGAATCAGTTGAACAAATGATTCAGTGACTCGCTTGTTTCATTATTAATTAAATCAGTTGCTCTCAATGTGCCTACTTATACTACGCCCTTAAAGTATGTACTCTTGGTGAAGAAAAAGTACAAACTTTTGAGTGTGTAGTAGAAGAGTAGGCAAGCTTTGGGGCATACTATCACGTCACACAACTGCGTCTTTAACGGACGCTCTGTCGCA
>NW_015506011.1:155512-158012 GCF_001515645.1 Sinocyclocheilus grahami
TCCATCCGTCCGTCCATCCATCCATCCGTCCATCCATCCATCCGTCCATCCGTCCGTCCATCCATCCGTCCGTCCATCCATCTACACAGGGATGCATGTAAGTTTGAAGATTAGGTTTGGTGCTCACATTAAACAATAGTGTGACCCATTAAATATAACTATAAAAGATAATATAATAGTATTATTGCACTTTAAATAAAATAATAAATCAAATGTGATCATACCATTATATTTTAAAATAAAAAGTGAGTATTAAATAAAAATACAATTATTTTATAGTAAACTTTAAAAAAAATACAATAAAAACAATTTTACTTTATTTATTTTTTTTCAAACCGAAAATCAGCACGCTTTTATTTTGGCGGGTTGCTGGCAGGTAAGTATATGTTCTTTCAGTGTTTTGCTCTGAAACTGGCAGATTTCTGCTTTCAGTTCGAATGGAAATCTTATACAGTATTACAGTGTTTGTGCATTAACAGCTGTCAACCATGCGGACATTTACCCAGCGCATTTTTTATTTTGGTTGCACCCCTGTATATATATATATACAATAATGGCAATATTATGGATGCTGTGATGCAATCCATTACTCTTACTTACAAATGTGGATGATTAGTACTGAGAAAAAGTGGTTCTCATTTTTAATAAATGTTTGCAAAGTCATATGTGATAATTAAAATGTAATTAAAAACCTCTTACTGGTCGAGCATTTTTTTTTAAGTTATTTTAATACTTAAATTTAAACTAAATGAAAATGAGAATTTAATAAGATTAAGTTTTTTTTATATTTAATTTTCTGTTAATTTTATTTCATGTAATGAAACCGTTGTTGTTGTTTTCTTTAGTTTGCGCTAACTATAATACCCCTGGTCTGTAAATGTGCTGTACCTCTGATCTTGTGGCTGACGAGGTCCACCTTGCCGTAGGTGCCCTTCCCGAGCTCCCGTATGACTTCATAGTATTTGTTGAGCTCGAGCTTCTCCAGGTTTTGAGCTGCGAAGCGCTGCAGTTCCTCCAGGATGTCGACGGACACGCGTGAGACGACGGGAGAAGAGCTCATTCTGCTGACGATCACTCGGCTTCACTGCGACACAAAGAACAAGGAAACACATTTCAGTTTAGGAGCCGCCTTCCTTGAAGCCTAAGGACTGAGCAGTGGTGTGCCGCAGGGAAAGTCATTATCCTGCAGATAAGAGACGCGTCCTCTCCTCATCTAACCTGCTTCATGCCTCAGCAGTCTCGCTCTCAGAGTTTGGCTGCAGTGGCTTATGTTAGATTACAATCTTCTGATCTTTACAGGGCCCGTCTTGAATATTTATCATTTTGTTACATTTTAAATCAGAGCTCGATCTGACCTGCTGTTGCGTAACCTGCTGAATAAGATGGTCAAATTAGTTCAAGCAAGTTTTGAAAAGGAAAAAATTAGTTTTAGAAAATCTTAGTATTTATGTCACACTTTTTCTAAATCAACCTACTGATCATGTGATTTGAGATCATCCAATGTGAGTCTTGAGCTTCAACGGAAGAATATCTGACCATCAGCATAAAGAGTAGGCCTAGAAAAATTATTATTACCGTTCAATTTATTGTGTACTGTTCAATAACTTCAGTGACTTTTAAACACAGAATTGCCATCACTGAACCACAGCAGAATCAACCATCACATCTCTGGGCAACACACAGCAGCAGTGAACAAATCAGTTGAGTGAATGATTCAGTGACTAAGCCACTTGTTTCATTCCGAAATGAATCAGTGTTTGGAATGGATCAGTTGAGCGAATAATTCAGCGACTCAGTGGTTTGTTTAATTCCTGAAGGAATTAAGTGTTTCTGAACAAATCAGTTGAATGAATGATTCAATGATTTTGGATGAATCAGTTGAACAAATGATTCAGTGACTCGCTTGTTTCATTATTAATTAAATCAGTTGCTCTCAATGTGCCTACTTATACTACGCCCTTAAAGTATGTACTCTTGGTGAAGAAAAAGTACAAACTTTTGAGTGTGTAGTAGAAGAGTAGGCAAGCTTTGGGGCATACTATCACGTCACACAACTGCGTCTTTAACGGACGCTCTGTCGCATAGATACACGCACCCGGTCACTGTAAACTGGCCCGTCAATCATCTCGTCACAGTTAACATCCTCCACATTTCATTTCATTTATCTTCCTACCGTACTGCAGAGAAAAGAAGTAGCTCGTTGATCTTCCAGTCGTGCGTCTTTCATGCGGAGAACTCTGCTCATATTTTCTGCATAATGATGCTTTTAAAAGTTAATGACCAAATGGATGTTTATAAAAGTTCACATTGCTGTTTCAGATGAAATATAACACGGATAACAATAAATAAATATTTTTTACCAGGTTAAATGTTGATTACTAATAACTCAAACCCCTTTTTGTAAACCTCTCTACCTAACCGTCGATCGCGCGCATCCGCCACGTTTGTAGTTTTTCTAATGCGTTTTATTCGTGTTTGTGGGCAATATTAGCCATTAGAG
>NW_015506011.1:163012-176284 GCF_001515645.1 Sinocyclocheilus grahami
ACAAATTTATTAACACTGTTAATCTTTAGAAAATCTCAAAAAGAATATCAATTTGCATATAGTACACAGCAATGTTTTGATGTCTAAATTCACTTCTATCTATCTATCTATCTATCTATCTATCTATCTATCTATCTATCTATCTATCTATCTATCTATCTATCTATCTATCTATCTATCCATTCGTCTATCTATCTTTTGATCCATCCATCCATCTATCCAACCATTTATCATCCATCATCCATCCATCTATCTGCTATGTCATCCATCCATCTATTTGTTTGTCCATTCATCTAGCCATCTGTTTATCCATCCATTTATGCATCCATTCTTTTTTAGTTTGCATCAATCTGTTGATCCATCCATCCATCCATCCATCCATCCATCTGTCTATCTGTTAATCTATCCATCCATCCATCCATCCATCTGTCTATCTGTTAATCTATCCATCTATCCATCCATCCATCTGTCTATCTGTTAATCTATCCATCCATCCATCCATCCATCTATCTATCTTAGATAAAAGATGTCTTGAAACGGAATTGACTTCTATCTATCTATCTATCTATCTATCTATTCGTCTATCTATCTTTTGATCCATCCATCCATCTATCCAACCATTTATCATCCATCATCCATCCATCTATCTGCTATGTCATCCATCCATCTATTTGTTTATCCATTCATCTAGCCATCTGTTTATCCATCCATTTATGCATCCATTCTTTTTTAGTTTGCATCAATCTGTTGATCCATCCATCCATCCATCCATCCGTCTATCTGTTAATCTATCTATCTATCTATCTATCTATCTATCTATCTATCTATCTATCTATCTATCTATCTCTTCATTCTGAGAGAAGAACTAAGTATTTTGACAGGCTTTTTGCAGGTTGCTGTTTGTACAAACTGTTTCGAGAAATGGTTCATTTGGAAAAACTGTAAGTTCTTTATGAAAGCACTAGAGGGCACACAACATCCAAAAACATCACAGCATTGTTTATACGAGAAACAGAAGACATTAATGCTTTTGTCCAGCTGTGCTGAGTCACAATGAGCTAAAGTTCCCTCTAGACTGTGTAGTGTTTGCCTTTGAGACAGATGCGTTAGTGTTGCTGTAGTGTGCTTCAGTCAGCTTCATGTTCTCAGGGTTTAGAGAGCAGCAGATCCACCAGCAGTATTGCTCCAGAGCAGACGAGATGTCTAATGTTTCAGCTGCCCTTCACTTAGTTCAGTTCTGCTAAAGACATACAAGAGCAGAAAGCATGTTTTGGGCATTAAGGAAGAATAATGGAGGTAGTGAACACTGGGATCTCTAAGGCGCGCAGGCCTGTCTGTGCTCATCTTCTCTTGGCTCTGGAGCAGATGAGCTGTTCCAGCGTGAGGAACGGGTTTTAATGTGTGTAATGAGATCTCATTCATCACAATCGGTTACACTCTCTGCTGGCTCACGAGCTTTACCTTTAATCATGAGTTCTGCTGTTTATTGACGGATCCTCTGTGAACATGACAGAACCATAGGTCTTATATACATACTGTATACACACAGGCCTTTCCTTAAATGCTCTTCAACACTGACAGATCCGTGACAACAAAGACCCTGTATGAATATGATGCTATGTACGTGCCTGAAGGCATAAATGCAAATGAATGTCTAGTAAGTAGTGTTCTCTTCCTATCTGCTATAATAATGCAAATGTGTGTGTGTGGTTTTGTCTGCAATGTACGCAAGCATCGTAGAATCTAAAATCACCTACGTTAATCGTTCAATGGCTCCACAAGAAAAAAGGCTTCATAAACCCAGAGAGCAGATAGAGGTGGGGACAGTCACAATAGCATTTGCTCACTTTAAAATCAATAAAAGGCAAAGTAAAGCCTTTTCCATCCTAGAAAAATGAACATGTTTGCATGCCTGACCTCCTGAAGCATCAAACGTTCTTCCAGTAACGTCAAAAGTTATTTGGCCTTTAATAACATTCTCAAAATGTGAATTAGCCCATCCATCAGTCATGCAAAACTCTTCTGAAACATTTTAGTTGGACGTTGGTCTAACTTTCTGTAAATGTAAATATATGCTTCAGAAAACATTCAAAAGTAGCTTTCCCATAATGATAGAACTCCCAAAATGTTAGGTAAATAGGAGGGGGGACTCATTTTGTGGATGCATTGGTGCATTACAAAAAAATGCTAAATTCTAATAGAAGTAGACGCGTGCATAGGTGCGGCCGTGCCAGAAACGCACACAGAGTGGGCGGCCTCTCGAGCCATGCCAGCCTCATGCTGTCTGTCTGTCTGTCTGTACCGAGGGGGAGAGGGTAGTGGAAACGGACGTCACACGCGCTCCCCGGGGGAGGAGGCTCAGGAACCGGGCAGTTTATCCGCTGGCCGTCGATGCAGTGCGCTCCGTTTCGTCCGTGCGTGCGCGTATGAGCGTGTGTTTGAGTTGCATGCAGGAACAGAAGCGCAGCAGAGAAAAGCAGCCACATCCTCCTCTCGGCAAAAGGAAGAGCTCCGTTTAAAAGCGATGAAGCGCTTATGTGGCAATCTCACATTCTGGGTAAGTTCTCATCAACTCTCGCATACTGCAAACATCCGTGCCGCGAGCTTTGGGTGTGTTTAGCAGCGTATGCATGCATAAGAAGCTCTGTTTCCTTGACTCGCATTGAACTGCATCAGCCAAGCGAGTCTTTTAAGCCGCGGTGTAACGCAGAAGCTACATGTAACGCGTAACGAACGTAACGCAGCTGTTATAAACAATAACAGACCTGCCCTTAACTAATGTCACTGTGACTTAGAAGTAACAGTCGTGCAAATAAAATCACTAATCTTACCAGCTAACAAAAATATGTTCTAAGAGCGTTTAGCTAATGTTCTCATTGAACGTTCAAAACGTCCAGTTTTTTGTAAAAATTTTTGCAAAATGATACACTCTAAAAAATGCTGGGTTGTTTTAACCCAACTTTGGGTCAAATATGGACTAACCCAACTTTTAGGTTAAAAATGTAATTGAAAAATGTAACCCAATGGTTGGGTTAGTCCATATTTGACCCAAAGTTGGGTTAAAACAACCCAGCATTTTTTAGAGTGTAGTAAAGAATGTTATGTTGAATGTTTAAATTTGATGTAAATAGAAGGGAAAACTAATCTTGTGGATGCTTTTATAAAATGGTCAATTTTTGCATGTACAAGTACTAAGCTACTGTCATTAAAACTAAATGTTTAGAACTTAATCTAACGTTCTGGCAAGTTTATCTCAAAGTTAGTTCCTCCAAAACCTTAGTACATTATTCAGAGATTTTTCATTGAACGTTTTCCTGAAACATTTTAGTCTAACTTTTTAAAAAAGCATTCCCTAATGTTTGCAAAATTATAAAATAGAACGTTCCCTTAACGTTTACTCTAACGTTCGCGTATAAAACCTTTTTAAACATTCAAAGACATTCAGAAATAGCGTAACGTTAAAGTTAGATGAACGCCCAGCTGAAATGTTTCAGAAAAACGTTCCATGAATGATGTATACAAATGTTAGGGCTGCAACAATGATTATTTTGAGATTATTGCAACAATTAATCGACTAATCATTGATTATTTCGCCAGTTAATCAGTAGGCTTTTACAATTAGGTAAAATACTGAGTTTATTATTTTTTACAATACAAATATTTGGCGCACAAAATGAGACATTCTCATTCACCATTTAATGAACTGTGTGAAGAAATAACTGACCGACTGAATGAGCCTAACATCTCCTTCTGTAAGTCATACATGGAATAAAATAAAGTGCTAAGACATTTTATTTTCATAAATTATTTTATTCACAACATTAGCTCTCTTAAAACACCGTATAGGGTTATGATCATCAAAACAGCCCTGAGCTAGATCAAGCTTTAATCTATGCAAACTTTCACTTTGGTGGAATGATTTTTATTTATTTGTGCATTCATTAATAAAAAGATTCTATCATTAACTAGCTCCACACTGGACAGCTGCTTTATAGCAGAAAATCAAGTTGTATTCTGACTGAATGCGTGCGATTGACACTGATTTTTCGTGTTTAATAATGTAAAGCTGCGTGCTTTAAATCAATCTATTGTATAAAGCGCTGTATAAATAAACGTGACGTCACTGGAGAGTCGATTGCAGAGCTGGTGCAAACTTATCCACATCGCTATGATCAGATGCTTTCTTAACTGCTCTTTTCTCACCGCTGGTCAAACCGCGTTATTGCAGGCTCTTACATGAGGTCATATGACTATTCAACAGCAATTTTTTATTGATAGTGTCGACTAATGGTTTCAGCCCTAGTGCTAATGTTTTGAGAACGTTCCCTGTTAGCTGGGTTATCTTTCACATGCCACAGGTTCACTGCTTCGTCGTGTTGCAAGATGAAACATGCAAGTTGTCATCATGATGAATCATTTTTTTCGGAGTTGGATCATTTTAATCACAACATCGCTTACGAATGACTAAACGGAATCGGTTCATCGGTTCATGGAGTCAGCAGCTCAGTGATTCGTTGAACTGAACATCAGACATGCTCGACTCATAGTGATTTTGAGTGAATCGAGTATTTGAATCCGAGGATTGAATCTGAATCACTGTCGGGGCGACTTTAATACTTTAAACAATGCACACATAAAACCTACTGGAATATGCTTGAGAACTGTATCTGATGCACACATCTGAAACACACACATATGTATATATATATATATAGCCTTTTCTAAACACATGGAAAAACATTGAGAATGAAATTATTTTAGCATTGCAAATGTATGTAAATTAAGTTATACTTAGCTTGAGAATTTCTGATACTTTGTTTCATGAGCTGAGTGATGCTGCAGCTGACACATATGCGATTTCAATAAATACCTATATTAATAGTGTTAATATAATATATTGATATGCATCTGCAAATGACTTTATATGAACATTTTAGAGCCCGCAATGAGATTCTAGGGACCTTTGTGTTCACAAACAGACAGTGAATCGTGTTTTTGAACTGGCTGTTTGAAATGAAGTGATTCAGAGAAACGAGTCAGACTTCGCATCACGGTCTGCAGCCTCCAGTAACAGTAATGGCATGTTTTTCTCCAAATGGTGGGACATTTTGTTCACCTCTGGCCTGGGTTCATGGTGGTTTATTCAGGGTTGGGCCGCGTCACAGCTTCTGAGAGAAATGTCTGTTGTTTATGAGGTTATTGGAGGTAATAGCATCCGTGTGCGTGGCCTAGTTAGCCAGACAGACACAGTGAAGGCTTATTCTTGGGGTCATTAGACTCTCCGAGGGGCCCGTACAGTCAGTCAGTCACTGATCACTGAGTCCTGGATCAAAACATGATGCGCCAGTGCAAAAATCAATTCTTTTTTTCATTTTCATTCCTGCTTCTCACAAAATGTGTTGGTCTTCACTGCAACCTAATACGAGATAAAAAAGTCATGCCAAATATTCTCGCAAGAGGTTTCAATAGACCAAAAGATATTTTTCCATTACTTTTTATATGTTATAATAACATTAAAAAATATACTTGAAGCTTTTATATATAATGCGATAAACTTTGTTTAATGCATGAATTATTTCTTATAATGCATTGTATGAAAAAATATAAACACATTTATAATACATGATAACACTTATTGTTACACATTTAGAAGGTATAATGCATTTAAACACAATGTACAACCAGTTTCAGAAGAAATCTGCAAATATTATTTTGCATTTTAACTTTGGTTACAGTGATTATTAATGAAACTATACAATGCATTATACATAAAGTGTTACCATATTAATAAACATACTTATCATCGATATCATTAATATGCTACATTTAGAAAAAATAAACAAATATTTGTGTCCCTGCAGCACAAAAGCAGTGTTGAGTCGCTGGGGGATATTTGTAGCAATAGCCAACAATACATTGTATGGGTCACAATTATACATTTCTCTTTTATGCCAAAAATCATTAGGATATTAAGTAAAGATCATGTTCCATGAAGATATTTTGTAAATGTCCTACCGTAAATGTATCAAAACTTAATGTTTGATTAGTAATATGCATTGCTAAGAACTTCATTTGAACAACTTTAAAGATGATTTTCTCAATATTTAGATTTTTTTGCACCCTCAGATTCCAGATTTTCAAATATTGTCCGATCCTCACAAACCATACATCAATGGAAAGATTATTTATTCAGCTTTCAGATGATGCATACTTCTCAATTTCAAAAAATTGACCCTTATGACTGGTTTTGTGCTCCAGGGTCAGATATAGAATATTTTTCAAGAAAATCCAATCTGATTGGTAATGATATTATGAATTATCATCATCATCACCGCGTCTCAAGAATCAGTTTCCTGTGGCTAAAGCGATCTGGAGAGACGGAGGAAGCTTGAGGCTGGTGTTGTGAAATTATTCTGCATTTACTGCAACACAACAGAATATGTCAAAAAAAAAAAACATTTCTCAGTTCTGTAACTTCCCTGTAATGTTCTTATTAAATCACATTTAATTTCCAGGTTTTATTTTTTAGGTTTAAATCACAATATTTAGCTGTTGGATCGCACTCTTCTTGAAACCTGCAGGAATATTTAATGCAAGTAATTTTAAGTTTTATATTTGGTCATACATCATAGATTTAATCACTGTATTGTTGCTATTAAGCCATTGATTTGAATCCACTGATACTACTTTCCTCATCTGAGGTCTGTATTACAAAGCTAATGGCATGCCGTCATTAAATACTGAGATGTGCATTAGTCACTGTCATATTAGACAGCTTCATCATTTTTTTGCATGCAGCTGTTCTTATGAATCCTGTGCGGCAGTCGGTGTCGACTGTAGCTGGTCTTACTGTATAGATTGAGACGCCGCTGTCTGGCTGCATACAGCTCACTCAGATTTAGATTAGTTTTGCTCAGAAGCCGCGGGTCACGTAAGGTAACGGCAGACTCTCTGTGTGTCAGCGGCTCCTCGGTGCATCTCACTGATGCGCCTCTTTTGCATGAGACACAGTGAAACACATTTCTCTCCCACTCCTTTTTCATCTCCGTTTCTCCTGCTTGCTCTACATTCTGTGTAGCACACACTGCTCGTGTCCTCAGATGTCCTCGAACGTCTTCATTCGTTCCGGCAGCCATTGCAGAACAGCGCCACTGCTCTGTTTAGATATGAGGGACAGCAAAGCCACTAAAGAAAGCTGCTGTTTTATAGCAGAGATAATTGCTGCAGTGCGGAATATGTTTCCAAGGCATCGATTGGAAATGTCAGGATCTGAAATAGAATAAAAAGCAGCTGGTCTGTCCACATTGAACGTGAAACTGCTGCATGATGTGAAATAATCGCAGGTTGCTGGTAATTATTTTAGATATTAAACATATTTTAGATATTTAATATATTATATAATATATTTTGTTAAATATTAAAAAATAATTATTTTATTCAAAATAAAGAATAATATTATATTCATTACGTTTTCTATAAAGATATTTTATTTTAGACATTAAAATGATATTCTACATTGCCTTAATAAATAAATTCAAAATAAATCACTAAAAATAAATCAGTGAATTCAGGTTTCAAAACAATGTACGCTACTAAAAATATATATTTTTAAATATTACATTTAAATTATTAGCATTTTTTAACTGTAAGAGAGTGCTAGATGACAGCAAATGTAATCTACATGTAAGAATAAAAGAATGCACAATTAAACATTCATAATTGTCTGACTGATAACTGATATGATAGCAATATATTGTGTATTCCTAGTAATAATCATACATACGCTCTTCTATGAATGATGTCACTTACTCAGATAAAATGTTACCCAGATTTGTAACTTTGTAACTTTGAAATGTTACCATTTCATTGTATCATGTAACACTTAGACACCTTTATACTGCATTTCAGTTAGCTCCCTTGCTCAGTAGTCAGCACACTATCCAGAGCACTATAAAAACCAACAAGTACAGAATCAAAAACTCATTCAAATCAGTTACCGGAAACAGAAGATGAGCATATGATTGATGATGGCAGTGTGCTTTTTAACGGATGCATGACAAACAAAACAAATGATATACACTGATGTAATTGAAAAATCCCAGTGAGTTTTTAATGTGTATCCACATAATCATCAGAGTCACGAGTCAACAGCGTCCCATTGTTTAGTGCACACTTTCTAGTGTCCGACTCTTTCCCATGAGAGCAGTTAACCCCTTACGCAATTAGATTTTCTTCGACATTAATGATCAATACATAAAATCATCGAATGCATATTGAAAATGATATAGAGAAGCAAAGCATGAAACCTAACAGCATTCTTTTGTGAGCTCTGATATTTTCTTGAGGAAACACAAACCTGTCAAAGAGCTTTTTTAAGGGTTTCATGCACAAATGTTATTGAAAACATTCCAGAACGCCAGAAGCATGACAGATAACAGTCTCTTGACCCAAACTGGTGTTTACTTTCTAGTGAAGTAAAACTTGATGTAACTCGACATGTAGCAACACGTATGATGGCTTAGGGTTGAGCAAGCACAACGAGCCGATTTGTTACTAGCTGATATAAACAGAGCGTTCCTCATGCACCGAGCAGAAATGAATTTCTATCTGATGCCATTAATGGTGCATTTTAACACACGTGCTAATTATTGTGCTGTTATAAGACCACAGAGTCTAACACTGGAAATGAGAGAACCTGTGTCTATAAATGTATCTTCTAGGTTTCGCTTCTTCATTAAAGCCGTGTGAAATCTCCCTCATGTGGGTTTCCTCATCACCCGTGTCTTATGATAACTTGGGAATGAAACACGGTGCTCCACGCTATGTTTGGAAAGCAAAAGTTGCTTCTCGTGTCACACTTTCTGCTGAAGTCAGCTTGATTCGCTAGTCATCTGAATCTGAATGCATGTTTAGATTGCTGTGTTATGGAGAGCTTGATGTCTAACAGTACAGTTTAATACTTATTGTCTGATCAGTGGGGTGTGTTTGCAGATGTATATGGTTTATTTACAGCATCATCCGTGTCTCAGAGTGCGTGACTGCTTGCAGCTGACAGCGTGAAGATATTAAGCGTTCCAGTTCATTATTAAGCGTGCTTTTTCTCTTTGTGTGGTTTGGGGTTTTTGAGAACACTGTATGGCATTGTGAGATTGCAACCGCGTTTTTACAGTAAAAGAAGAGTGTTGCTTGTGTCAAAGCAGTGTGTGGTAAACATTGCATCCCGACGTGGCTTTGTTATGCAAGCTAAACCAGAGGACTGGAAAATAAATTACTGCTAGATTTACAGTGTTGATAACTGTGCAAACATGGCATCACACGGTCCATTATTATAATATTATACATTATAAAGTGGTCCATTATTATGGACTACATTATAGCACTAATAGATTCAAATTCACTTCACAATCATTTCAGTTTTGAAGAGATCGAAAATGGTTTTAAAAACTGATTTCATTTACACTACCAGTCAAAAGATTGGACACACTCATACACATTATATAATACTATTTTCTGTAGATGTATTTAGTAAATAATAATAATAATAATAAATTAAAATATTAATAATAAAGGTTAAATAATAATAATTATTATAAATTAAAATATTAATAATAAAGGTTAAATAATAATAATAATTATTTATTATTTATTATTATTAACAAAAATAAAACTCCTGCTATGGCTTCTTTAAACTAGCTGAAATATAATAGTTTAGATTTTTGGTGACTAACTAACTAACTAACTAAAGAAATAAATAAAAGAAAATGTGTAGGCACAAGTGAAATTAGTTTTGTATACAAATATAAATGCACCCTAATGTAACTGTAAATATACAAATATAAAACATTATCAAATGTTGTTAATATTATCAGAAAGAGTAAAAGTGTGTCCAAACATTTGACTAGCAGCGTAATTAAAGCAGTTTCCATTTTCAAACTCTTCAGAATCTATTAGTCCTACATTATAGTCCACTTGATAATAAACCTTTTTCACAGTTTATATATTTACAGTTGGGACTGTATTGGACAGGTGATGAGCAGTGCCTGGTTTTCTCCACACATACCGCTTAGAATTAAGGCCAAAAAATAACACTGTACTCTGTGTTATATAGCATTCAATTTCATAAAACTACTGTTTCTAACACAATGGCAAATTCTGTGTTTTTGTCCTCTTTTGGAAGGTTTGGAAATGCTCTTGTGGATTTTTTTCTTTTGCAAATGAAAACAGAAAACATATATTTGTTGCACTGTAGATTTTACCCAGTTATGATGACTTGTGCGAGGGTCCGTCTGTGTCACATTCCTGCGCTCAGGACCCTCAGTAGGCAGAGTTTGTGTTTGTCAGATATAATGATCCGAAATACACAAAGCATAACAAAAACGTCCGAACAGCACCACCGGTTTTGCTCGACAGCATGGAAAAATAAATGCATGTGAGACTGTTGAGCTCTGAATCTAAGGGTGTCATTTAATTTCAGACTCTGGCATGATCAGACATTAAGAGTAGAGCAGCTTCTGCTTATGCAACGAGGGAAAAATCATCATTCTGAACAGAAAAGAGCTGAACAGTTTCTGACTGAGCCACTTTTGCCGTGAAGACACCTTTCAGAGAATGATTCTGGTTTCTCCCATTAAACCCAGCAATGAAGAGCAGCTTTGAAGTGCTCGTATTAGCCTGGAGAGGAACGAGCATAAACGAGCTCCAGCAGCGTCTGAGAACCAGTGCACTCTTGTGCAATCAAATGCACTTTTATTACAAATCCCCAGCATAACAATGTGTGAGAAAAGCAGAACTGAACAGTTTATTTCAGTGTTTATTTTTATATTTTTCTTTTTAATTTGGTTAGTTTTAGTCATTTTGTTGTGATTTGGTCTTTTTTACATATGTCTATGTAGTTTTCATTCATTTTGGTTTTAGTTTTATTAATTAATTAAATTATTTATTTTAAGTGAAACTAAATGATAATGAGAACCAATTCTTTGGCAGCTAGATGAAGTAGAATAAGTTTTACAAATATATATTTTAATTCATTTCAGTTAACATGTTATTTATTTCAAGTAATAAAAATGGTTTTAGGTTTATGCTTTTAGTTTAAGTTTTAGCTTTTGACAGAAATACACTTTAAAAATGATTTTTCTAAGTTGTAAATTACACAAAATTTTCACCACGTCTGAAATATTTCTCACTTATTTAAAATCATAAACATTTTTATTGTTAGTTTATTTCCAGGCTTAAATTCCATTTCAGTACACGTTGTGTGTTTCAGATCAAGTCTTCATCAAACTCTATCTCAGGTAGAAAAGTGTGAGGCCCAAAGACATGAGATCTTAAAGACAGAAGGATTTATAATATTTGTACATGTATATAATAAAGTGTAAATAGTACGTTTATGACTGAAATATAGTCAGTATTATTGACAAACGTGATTTTGTAGAGCGGTTCAGAAAAGATCTTCTATAACATTTACAAGGATTGCTCATGTTTCACGTCATTTATCCAAACACACACTTATTGACAAACGTGATTTTGTAGAGCGGTTCAGAAAAGATCTTCTTCTATAACATTTACAAGGATTGCTCATGTTTCACGTCATTTATCCAAACACACAGATATGAAGCATATGTGTTCACTGAAACCACTCACATGGCTTGTCTTCAAGACCGAATCTCACCATATATAGTGTTTTCTCTGCGTGCCTGAGGAGTGTAGGGTCAGACTGAAGTGTTGGTTGCTCTGTATGTTTATCAGTGATGCACTGGTTTGCTCGGAGTTCTGGTTTAGAGGAAAAACCAGTCAAAGGGTCAAAGCTTTTGTGTTGGGCTCTACCCGTTCCTGTCAACACATGGCTTGGATTGTTAAAGGATTTCACGGTGAGGGCGTGTTTGTAGTTTTATTAGAAAGACAGGAATTTTGCCTTTA
This sequence comes from Sinocyclocheilus grahami, assembly GCF_001515645.1. Classification (NCBI taxonomy): domain Eukaryota; kingdom Metazoa; phylum Chordata; class Actinopteri; order Cypriniformes; family Cyprinidae; genus Sinocyclocheilus; species Sinocyclocheilus grahami. The sequence goes on from NW_015506011.1 coordinate 174,929, forward strand.
GTTCACTGAAAAAATAAAAGTCTTGATTTCTAATCATGATAAGATCGTTTTCAGAGGATCATGCAATCAAGTTTTTTTCTTACATCAGCAAATAGTTTTTTCCTTGTTTTAAGCAGCTCATAATACATTAGATTTGTACTTAACAAAATAAACTAAAATTTTATTAAAATGAATGGATGAATAAGAATCTTATGCAACTTGGAACTTTAAATTTTACTTGAATTTTACTAAGAAAAAAATGTAGATTTAGACTTTAGATTGTAATAATAATAAATCAAAATATTAATAATAAAGGTTAAATAATAATAATAAATTTAAATATTAATAATAGAGGTTAAATAATAATAATAAATTTAAATATTAATAATAAAGGTTAAATAATAATAATAAATTAAAATATTAATAATAGAGGTTAAATAATATTACTACTACTACTAATAAATAAAAATATTAATAATAAAGGTTAAATAATAATAATAATAATAAATTAAAATATTAAGAATCTATATAATAATAATAAATATATAAGAATCTTATGCAACTTGAAACTTTACATTTTACTTGAATTTTACTAAGAAAAAAAATGTAGATTTAGACTTCAGATTGTAGATTTTAGTTCTTAAAGAAAAAATAAGGTTTATTTTTACATGTTTTTTTATTTTATACATATATATAATTTTTGCAGTGTACAGTCTCAAAATAAATGTACAATCTGTATATATAACATACATGTTTTTTGTGTTTTAACCGTCGCCTCTCCACAAGTATTATAATAGGATTCTTTACTTAAAAACCACTCAGCCTTTAAATCATACAAACATATATCTCTTTATAAGGCCAGACATAGTAAAACAAAAATGCATGCACAATCTTTCCTGTCACTCTAATCTGTGCTCGTCTGTGAATTGCGATGTCCTCGGGCTTTGCCTGCTTCTCTGCCGTGAACTTAATGCATGTGATGAGATATCAGTGCCTCCAGAGGTTCAGAAAGCGCCGAACATGTAAACTCTGAAGGAATGTTTCTCGTCTGGGTTGCTCGGTGCGCTGAATTCACTGATCGTGATGAATCGAGGTGACCTTCCTGCAGAAGTGAGCACGAGCCGTCTGGATCAGGACTGCTGGAGGAACACATCTGCACTCGCAGTCCTGTGAGAAACACTGCTCTTCCCTTCAGCAAGCTTTGTGTGAGAGACAGGAACACATCGTGTGTTGTTTATAGAATCCAAATATGTGTCCCTGCAGCACAAAAGCAGTGTTAAGTCGCTGGGGGATATTTGTAGCAATAGCCAACAATACATTGTATGGGTCACAATTATACATTTCTCTTTTATGCCAAAAATCATTAGGATATTAAGT
>NW_015506011.1:178958-188958 GCF_001515645.1 Sinocyclocheilus grahami
TGTGAGAGAGAGAGTGTGTGTGTGTGAGAGAGAGAGTGTGTGTGTGTGAGAGAGAGAGTGTGTGTGTGTGAGAGAGAGAGTGTGTGTGTGTGAGAGAGAGAGTGTGTGTGTGTGAGAGAGAGAGTGTGTGTGTGTGAGAGAGAGAGTGTGTGTGTGTGAGAGAGAGAGTGTGTGTGTGTGAGAGAGAGAGTGTGTGTGTGTGAGAGAGAGAGTGTGTGTGTGTGAGAGAGAGAGTGTGTGTGTGTGAGAGAGAGAGTGTGTGTGTGTGAGAGAGAGAGTGTGTGTGTGTGAGAGAGAGAGTGTGTGTGTGTGAGAGAGAGAGTGTGTGTGTGTGAGAGAGAGAGTGTGTGTGTGTGAGAGAGAGAGTGTGTGTGTGTGAGAGAGAGAGTGTGTGTGTGTGAGTGTATTATTAAAACAAGCCTTTGTCTTTGGAAAGCTTTTGTCTTCCAAAAAATCAATGTGATAAATGAGTTAGGTCACAAGTAATCAAAAAGTAGTCTAATTATATTTCCTAAAATGTGTAATGTAATGGATTACGTTACTAACTAAAATATTCATGCATATTCATATGTTTAAATATATTGTGAGTTCTAATGTAATTTATAATTTTGTATCATAATTTTGTAAAATATTCATATATATTCATATTTCTTAATATATTGTGAATTATAATGTAATTAATAATTTTTATCTTCATTTTGAAAAATATTCATGCGTATTCATATTTCAGTTTATATTGTGAGTTCTAATGCAATTAATCATTTTTTGAATCATCATTTTGAAAAAATGCAATTGAAACAAACAAAGAACATCCAGGTGATCTTCTATGATTCATTTCAATGTGAAAATATTTCAATTTCTTAACTAAGGTACAGTATTTAGTTCCGCGTCTTAAGAGTCAGTGCATCTGATCGCTGTGCTTTGTGCAGTCTTGTAGTTCGGGAAGCATGAGTCTGAATTCATGTTGGTGCTTTTGTTCTCGCAGGACTCTAATTTCACGAAGCACACAGACCTGCCGGATCTCCCAGCATGCTTTCAGCTGTCTGTCCTGCCATGGGCTCCCTGCATCTTCCTCTGGCTGACGTCTCCTTTCTACATCTTCTACCTCAAGAGGAACAACAGAGGCTACATCATGATGTCTATACTGAACAGAATCAAAACGGTGGGAGATGTCAAGCACTTGTGTATGTTCGGTTCTCTGTTATCTTGTTGTAATGATTCATTATATGTGTGTGTGTGTGTGTGTGCAGGTTCTCGGCTTGATCTTGTGGATCGTATGCTGGACAGACCTGTTTTCTTCATTTCATGAGATGAGCCAGAATCAGTTGAAACCCCCAGTATATTTCGTTACTCCTCTAGTACTTGGCATGACGATGGTGAGTGAGAACGGCAGCTGAATATGTCGGCTGTGTCAGATCTTAACATCAGTTGCAATGTACAAATCTCAAAACTTCCTCTCCAGTCTGAAAAGCCTTCACTGAACAATGTCTCGTTCTCATAACTTGCACGAATGTCTAACAGCAGATCAACACATCAACAGCATGAACACGGGGCACATGAATAGTTTTATGAATCTGAGCAGGTCAGGCGCTGTTGTTCACTTCTATAAAAGCACAGCGGTAAAAAACTGACTGCTTAATATATACTATACACACACACACATACACACACACACACATATATACAGATGTGTGTGTGAGTGAGTGTGTGTGTGTGTGTGTGAGTGTATTATTAAAACAAGCCTTTGTCTTTGGAAAGCTTTTGTCTTCCAAAAAATCTATGTGATAAATGAGTTAGGTCACAAGTAATCAAAAAGTAGTCTAATTATATTTCTTAAAATGTGTAATGTAATGGATTACGTTACTAACTACAGTTTTTGTCATGTAATTTGCAACAATTAAATAGCCTAATAAAATATATGATACTGTATGTCTCCATTTATAATGTGTGAACTATCTAAAAGTCAGATATTTATTCTCAGAACCACAGTGGATGAGCTCTGGCTGTCTTTGCTCTCTTCTAGTTGTTAGCCACGTTCCTGATCCAGTTTGAGAGGCTGAAAGGAGTGCAGTCATCCGGTGTGCTCTTCATATTTTGGACGATCTCAGTTTTGTGTGCCATCATGCCTTTCCGTTCCAAAATCATGAATGCCAGTCAGGCAGAGGTCAGTGTGTTGGTTTGAAGAAATGTTTTAGTATGAAGTAGTTAATTTCAGTCTAACCACGTACATGCTCTGCCAGCACAGTCATCTCTCAGTAATGTGTGACTCTCTCCCCTTTCTGCACTTTTCCCTCCTGTTTTATTTCTCACATGCACCTTTTGACATGTTGAGCGTTTTCTCGGCTCTGAAGGAGTTCAGTTAAGGCCATGACTGTTTAGAGAGAATAGAGCTGCTGTTGTTCCTAAAACCTGCTTCAAGACAGCTTCTCTAACTCACAGAGCAACAAACATAGCTCAAAGCTGCCGCTGGTTTTCCAAGTCAAATAAGTCTGATTCTCGCTCCTGGATAAGACAAATGCCATCTGATTTTGAATTTTGAAAAATCATTTTAATGCATTTGACAGACGCTTTTTTACAAAGTGAATTGCATTACATTTAATTATATTTATTCACTTCATGCATTCACTGGAAATTGAACCCATGAGATGCCATGCTCTCTACAGGAACGCTCAAATATTATGTATAAAAATGTATGGTAATATTAATATTGTTTCTGCATGTTGTGCATTATGCATTTTTCAGATATATTAATTTAACAGTGTAATATTGTTTGTGCATGTGTTGCATTTCCATTTTCAGATACGTTATTGATATTAATTTAGTTTGTGCATGTTGTGCATTATGCATTTTTCAGATATATTAATTTAATGATATTAATATTGTTTATGCATATTGGGCATTTACATTTTTTAAATATATTAATTTAATAATATCATCATTGTTTGTGCATGTTTGCATTTAATGTTTTAATGATATATTAATTTCTAAATATTAATATTATTTGTGCATGTTGTGCATTATGCATTTTTTCAGACTTATTTTAATACTTCTAGTATTGTTTGAGTGTTGTGCATTATATTGTTCAGATATATTTAAAAATAAAAAAAATGTCAAATTTTTTGTATGTTTTGGTTATAAAGATTAATTAGTTAATGGATGTCATTTTTCAGTGTTAAGCTGTATGTTTAATGAGGATGCACATCTAAAAGTGAGCTCTTTGTCAGTTGATTTCCTCAAACATGTAAACTTTCTGACCCTATTCCATCCTGACAAACAGCGTGACCGATGGCGTGGGTTTGGGGTGAATGTCTGACGTGAACAGGCTTAGTCTCACATAGTGAAATCAAATAAAAACTAGATATCTCAGATCTGTGAGCTCATAAAGAGCAGGGCTGGGGGCGTTTGTGATGTGGTGTGTAGAGATGTTGCGATTACTTGATAAAGCAGCTTTCTCTGTTTTCAGAATGACAAGCTGAGGTTCACGATGTTCTACATTTACTTCGGCCTCACCCTGCTTCAACTCATCCTGTCCTGCTTCAATGAAAAGCCTCCTCTCTTCTCCAGCGTGGTCACAGATCCTGTAAGTCTGCGTGTGTGTGTGTGTGTGTGTGTGTGTGTGTGTGTGTGTCTGTGTGTGTCTGTGTGTGTCTGTGTGTGTCTGTGTGTGTCTGTGTGTGTCTGTGTGTGTCTGTGTGTGTCTGTGTGTGTCTGTGTGTGTCTGTGTGTGTCTGTGTGTGTCTGTGTGTGTCTGTGTGTGTCTGTGTGTGTCTGTGTGTGTCTGTGTGTGTCTGTGTGTGTCTGTGTGTGTCTGTGTGTGTCTGTGTGTGTCTGTGTGTGTCTGTGTGTGTCTGTGTGTGTCTGTGTGTGTCTGTGTGTGTCTGTGTGTGTCTGTGTGTGTCTGTGTGTGTCTGTGTGTGTCTGTGTGTGTCTGTGTGTGTCTGTGTGTGTCTGTGTGTGTCTGTGTGTGTCTGTGTGTGTCTGTGTGTGTCTGTGTGTGTCTGTGTGTGTCTGTGTGTGTCTGTGTGTGTCTGTGTGTGTCTGTGTGTGTCTGTGTGTGTCTGTGTGTGTCTGTGTGTGTCTGTGTGTGTCTGTGTGTGTCTGTGTGTGTCTGTGTGTGTCTGTGTGTGTCTGTGTGTGTCTGTGTGTGTCTGTGTGTGTCTGTGTGTGTCTGTGTGTGTGTGTGTGTGTGAGTGAGTGTGTGAGTGTGAATGTGTGTGCGTGAGTGTGTGTGTGTGTGTGTGTGAGTGTGTGAATGTGAGTGAGTGTGAATGCGTGCGTGAGTGTGTGAGTGAGTGTGTGAGTGAGTGAGTGTGCGTGTACGTGTGTGCGCGTGAGTGTGCGTGTGTGCGCGTGAGTGAGTGAGTGTGTGTGTGCGTGAGTGTGTGAGTGAGTGTGTGAGTGTGAGTGTGTGAGTGTGCGTGCGTGAGTGTGTGTGCGCGTGAGTGTGTGCGTGTGTGTGTGTGTGTGTGTGTGCGAGTGTGTGCGAGTGTGTGAGTGAGTGTGAGCGTGTCTGCGTGTGTGCGTGTGTGTGTGTGTGTGAGTGTGTGTGTGGTGTGTGAGTGAGTGTGTGAGTGAGTGTGTGTGTGTGTGTGTGTGTGTGTGTGTTTTATCTACTCAAAGGCCGTGAAAATGACAAAATGCAATACAAGGACCAGCAGTAACCATCATGCTTTCATAATACAAGATTGAATAAAAGAATGATTTAGTGCCACAAACTGTGGATGATTGAATTCTTTGAACGTTAGAAAGGTCATGGAAAGGTCAGAGCAGCAAACTAAAGTGCCTGTGGTGTTTTCATTGGATTTTCAGAATGTATGTCCAGAAACGACTGCTGGATTCCTCTCCAAAATGACCTTTTGGTGGTTTACTCGGTGAGTAATGTAAAGAAGTACTAACAGTGGCTGTTTCTCGTCCTCACGACTTACACTAACACTAACCATTTGATTTATGTTCTCATAACGCTGAAAGAAAACGTTCTTAGATCAAAATTCTCAGAATGTCCTTATGATGTATTATTTGTACTTAAATGGTGTAAGAAACTTTTTGTAACCTTTAAATAAATTGTTGTAATCACAACAAGAAAATGTATACTTTTTTAGAAACATTTCAAACCAATGTTACGTTTATATTGCTTTGTGCCATCAGAAACAAATGTATGCCAAATGTTCCCAGTTACTAGATGTCTTATTGAATATTGGGGTTTAAATTAATGCACATATTTTCTCAAGCCACAGTGGAAGATTTAAAGGGATAGTTCACCAAAAAATGGACTTGCTCTCATACAGTATCTTTCCAAACCTCTGTCACCGTCGTCCTTCTCTGAGACATAAAAGAAGATATTTTTAGAGATTTAGAGATCAAAATATCTGCTTATTTGTGTTCTGTAGAGGACAGACAGTCATACAGGTTTGGAACGACATGAGGCTGAGTAAATGATAACTCAATGATCATTTTTGAGTGAACCGTCCCTTTAATTCAACATAAACAACAAAAATCAAAAGCACAATGCCAACATTAGTGTTGTTTCTGAGACAGATATGTGATTCTGTTCTACAGTATGGCGATCAAAGGCTATAAATCTCCTCTAGAGAATAAAGATCTGTGGTCGCTGAACAAGCATGACAGTTCAGAGCTGGTGGTTCCCAATCTGCTCAATGAATGGGAGGTGGAGAAATCCAAAGCGCAGAGGTATGAATTCAGACAGATTATGATTCAGTCATTCAGTCCAAGGATTGTACAATAACTGTCTGCCTAAGTCCAGTGCCTTGTTTACATTAATGTGAGTAACATGCTCCAGGTTTTTCTCTATTTCTTTCTTTCTTTATTTAGTCGAATAGGGCCCTATGAAATCTGTTTTTTTTTTCTGACGTCCTTTGTTTTTTGTTTTAGTGGTTAAATTAAATTTTATTTTTGACATTTTAATAAAAAAAAAAAAAAAAAAAAAAAAAAATATATATATATATATATATATATATATATCTTATAAAATATATTACATTTACATTTTTCTGGACTAATTTAGCAGCTTTAACAAAATTTTAATCATCAAAAAGCACATCTAATTAATTTAAATAATGAAACTTATATAATTTAACATCTGTTTATTAAAGGTTTAACAAAAAATGCATTTTTAGGCCACTATAATTTTTTTAATTTTATTTAGCAAATTCTGTGTTTTCTGTTTTAATTTTTCGGGATTCCATTTGAATGGTGTCATTAAATTGTACTAACCAAACAGCATGCATAATTAATTGAATTCATAAAAACAACTTTATTTAATACAGTTTTTACCATAATAGGGCCCTATGAAATCTTGTATTTATTTTTCAGTGAAATTTTGTGTTGTGTATTCTTTAAATGTTCACAGGACTGTGATGAGCTTCTGTTCTTATTATTGATAGCTTGTAATACAGTCATTCATGATGAATATATTTAACGGTATAGTTGTTACTAAGCAGTTGCTAGGGTGATATGCGTGGTTGTTAGGGTACTTTGCATGAGCAAGCACAAGCCATGTAAAAAATGTTTATCTTTGCAGTTGTTTTTGGTGCAGAATGACACATGTGAGTCCAGGTTCAGCTTTGCTCTCAGAAGCGTTTTTTTTCTTTCTTCCCCAAACCTAATGCATTTACATTCATGCATTTGACAGATACTTTCACTGCATTCAGCTGCACATATATTCATTTCATGCACTGACTGGGAATCGACCTTGACATTGCTGCTGCTACTAGAAGAGCCGCTCTTGTTTTTCTGTGCAGCGAGCAGAGCGTGAAGGAGCAGGCCGCGTTCAGGAAGGCAGGCCCGGGTGCTGAACCCAACCACGTGAGCGTCAGTCCGGAGGAGGAGGAGGTTCTGCTGTCCAAACGGAAGGAGGCGCGGCAGCCCTCGTTCCTGAGGGCCCTTCTCAGGGCCTTCGGACCCTACTTCCTCATCGGCTCGGCTTTCAAACTACTGCAGGATCTCATTACCTTCGTGAACCCTCAGCTGCTCAGGTGAAGTCACCGCTGCTTCATTCCCAGCCAAAGAGGAACTCTAGAGTCATAATTAGTTATGGTTTTATGATGGGAAGGTAGTGATATCATACGAGACTTGATAAAGCTGCCAGTAAGTGAGGTTTAGTCACTCTTCTGTACTGGTTATTTACAGCAGATGTTCACAGGGCTGTGATGAGCTTCTGTTTTCATTAAAGCCATAATTAAAATATTAAAGGGATTGATTTAGTCAGTCTGTATGAACAGCTGTAATTGTTTGCAGTCTGATAACGAACAACACAATAGCTGCTCTGTTCCTTTAACCTGGACCTGGGTTTTATTACCCGCGGGGGTTTATTTCGTTTGCTTGTAACAGGAAGAGCAAACATGAAATGCGCTGATTAGCTGGAAAGCGGTGTAAAAATGATCTTTTATAGCACTGTTTTGCGTAGAACCCTGCAGAATCGTTTGCATGATGTTTTGTATGCTTTTCACACTCTGTGCTCATGCTTTACAATGCAAACAGAATGCAAATATGCTTCTCTATAGACATTTTTACCGTTTTGAATCACAAGTCAAAAGTTTGAAATAATTAAGATTGTTTAATGTTTTTGAAACAAGTCTCTTCTGCTCAGCAAGGCTGCATTTGTTTGGCAGAAAATATAGTAAACATTCTGAAATATTACTCTAATGTAAAACAGCTGTGTTCTATATGAATATGTGTTAAACTGTAATGTATTTCTGTGATGCGCAGCTGTATTTTCAGCATCATTCCTCCAGTCTTCAGTGTCACATGATCTTCAGAAATCAGTGTAATATGCTGATTATTAGAAACATTTCTGATTATTATCAATGTTGAAAACAGTCGTGCTGCACAATATTTCTGTGGAAACTGTGATGCATTTTATTTTTCAGGATTCACAGATGCACAGAAAGTTCAGAAGAACAGCATTTATCTGAAACAGAAATCCTTTGTTACATTGTAAATGTCTTTACTGTCACTTTTGATCAATTTAACATGGGAAAAAATCATTTATTCTTATTTTTCTTTATTTGTTTTGACAAAAATTTTAATATTGATAATAATAATCTTGTTTCTTGAGCAGCAGATCAGCATATTATACTGATTTCTGAAGATCATGTGACACTGAAGACTGGAGTAATGATGCTGAAAATACAGCTGCGCATCACAGAAATACATTACAGTTTAACAGAGATTCACTTAGAACATTTTTTACTGTATTTTTGATCAAAGAAATGCAGCCTTGCTGAGCAGAAGAGACGTATTTCAGCAACAGAACACAAATCGTGCTCATGCACAGAGGTGTGGTTTTAAAGGGATTCTGCTCTCGTTGTCAGGATGTTGATTGCCTTCACCAAGCAGCCGCAGGCCCCGTCGTGGTGGGGTTACTCGCTGGCGTTCCTGATGTTCAGCGCTTCCCTCTTACAGACCCTCATCTTACATCAGCACTTTCAGTACTGCTTTGTCACGGGCATGAGGCTGCGCTCAGGAATCGTCGGAGCCATTTACAGGAAGGTACAGGCTGGTCACGAGTCTCTCTGCACAGAAAGACTCACTCAGACCAGCACAAATCCATGTTCTGTCAAGACTGGTTTATGCTGGTTAATGGTGACCGAACACCACTTACTTTACTTGCAAACCTTTCTTTTTGTCTTTTTTGGACCATAAAAGAAGATATTTTGAATCTTTTTTGGCCACAGTGGGCTCCTCATTCTTCAAACTACCTTCTTTTGTGTTGCACAGAAGAAAGAAATGCATAATGCGTATAAATAATGCGCACCGTTTTGGGGGAACCATATTTTTTTAAGCATGTTATGGGGTAAATAATGAGAAGAGAGTTCACGGATTATAAATTAATAAATAAAAATTAATAAAAACTACAGAGACATATTTTGAAAATAAATCACATGACAAAAGCGCACCAACATTACTAAAGCTTTACCTCAAATTAAAGTGAAAATAGTGAAATAGTTAAAGGGAAAGTTCAAAATATTAAGAACGACTACAATAGTATATCATTCTTTCAAAACGTCTTTTGAGTTAAGCAGAGGAAAGAAATGCATAGTACACGCAAATATTGCATACAGGGTTGGAACCTATGGAAGCTTTTTTCCACCACAGGATAAAAAATAAAATAGAATAAAGAAATTATAAAGCTAATTGTGTCTTTTTATCTCACAATTCAGAGTTTTCCCCTTGCATTTCAGAAATATATATAAACGCAGAATTGCAAGAAAAAAAATCTGAATTGTGAGATAAAAGTAGAATTAGCAGTTTTATTTTTTTATTAAATGGTGGAAAAAAATTGAATTGACAGATATAAACTCAGAATGGCAGGAAAAAAGTCAAAAATCTGAGCCTTTTTTATTTACCTTTGTTTATTTTTTTTATTCTGCGGCACATGAGTAAATGATGACTACATTTTATTTTATTTTTTGGTTGAACCATATTTTCTAAAGCAAGTTAAGGGGTTAAATAATGAGGAATCACTTTTTTTTAAGTTTATTGCACTAGAAACTGAAATGACCTTTCCATGCTCTAGTATTACAGGTTTGACTGTTTATTATTATTATAAATGTAGTTTAGTTCATACGGTATGTCAGAGAAACTGCATTCAGCTTCAAGGAAAACTCTAAACTCTTATACTCAAGCTTATATCAACAGATAGTTGCACTTGAACGTGTTATTCCTGTTATGACTACATATCTGTGACCATCCGAGTTACTTTTACAATATAAATATTAAATCTTCTTGCACGTGTTGTGAGAAAGATGTTGTGAGTATTGCGAAAGACCTCTCATTTAGAGTGTCGACCGATTATCGGCACTGATATTAAGCTTTTTTTTATGGTTATCGGCATTTTCAAAACCGATATGCTGATCAAATAATTTAACAGAATTTAAAAATAAAGTTTTTGTCAGAGCCTTTGTTTTTCTTAACTTTGGCATTAATATTCATTTTTACAGCAGACATATATATATCGGTTCAAAATATCGGTTAATTGATC
>NW_015506011.1:193958-236458 GCF_001515645.1 Sinocyclocheilus grahami
ATTAAATTAAAATGTTAAATTAAATTAAATTATATGTACATTTGTATGAGACCACCATATATAATATAGATTTTTTTTTCAAAGTGAGGTAAAATTATTTTCTAAATTATATTAAATGTAAGGCAACATTTCTCATTTTCATTTAGTTTAATTTGATGTACTTATCTATAACTGAAATGAAATAAAATATTAATAAAAAATATAAAAATTATATATTAAATTGAATATATGAAATAGTAATAAAATTATATATTAAATGAATAAAAATAAATTAAATTTTATATTTATATAAAAAAATCAGAAATGCCCAACAAAATGACCAAAACTTTAACTAAAACTAAAACTAAAATGCAAAGTAGAAAAATAAAAGCTAATGTGATAATGAATAAAAACTGCACAGGTGGAGCAGATGAAGTATAAGGACGAGCGCATCAAGCTGATGAACGAGATTCTGAACGGCATCAAGGTGCTGAAGCTGTACGCCTGGGAAACCTCCTTCAAGCAGAAGATCCTGCAGATCCGGCAGAAGGAGCTGCACGTTCTGCGTAAGGCATCGTATCTCAGCGCTCTCTCCACCATGGCCTGGACCAGCGCGCCCTTCCTGGTAACTTATCTCTTTCTCTGCGGTTTCGTGTGTCTGATGGAAATGCAGAATCTTATCTCTGATATGCCTAATGATGCGCTGGATCCCTATCTAGGCTTCGAGTTGCCGGCTCGTGTTTCAGAAGTGCATTAGCCGGCGTGATTAATAAGCTCAAAGTGCAGAAGAAACACGGCCCTTTGTTTGCGTTTGATCCGTTTGACTCTTGTAGGTTTGTATGATTGTCTTGTGCAGGTGGCTTTGACCACGTTTGCTGTGTTCGTGACTGTGGATGTGAACAATATCTTGGACGCAGAGAAGGCCTTCGTGTCTCTGTCTCTGTTCAACATCTTGAGGTTCCCGTTAAACATGCTTCCGCAGGTCATCAGCAGCATCGTACAAGTGAGCCTTCCTTAACATTACTGGAAGACAACTTTAGAGCAATGTCACGGAAGCTGGCGAGTATGGCAGAAAATCAGTATTAAAAAAAAAAATATATATATATATATATACTGGTAAATACTGGTAAAAAATGTATAGCTTGAATGCACTGTAAGCCGCTTTGGATAAAAGTGTCTGCTAAATGCATAAATTATTATTATATATACTGTATATACAGTGGGTACGGAAAGTATTCAGACCCCTCAGCTTTTCTGCCAGCATCTGTCATAATAATATATGTATGTATGTCATAAGTTGTCAAAAAGATAAATATAGTATTTTAAATAAAAAAAGAATATATATATATATATATATATACTGTATATATTAATTATTTTTACATTTTTTAATTTTTATTTATTTGTAATAATACATTATTTTCTGCTTTTCTGCCGGCATTTGTCATACAGAGCTAAAGTTGTGAAAAAAATATAGGTTATAAGATTATTAAGATATTAGGGCTTAAGATATTATAAGATATTAGGGTTGTCAAATCGATTAATCCCATCCAAAATAAATATGTAAATACACACACATACAGTATATATTTAAGACTTATATATATATATATATTTCTCTCTCTATGTATATATATAATGTTATTTAATATGTAATCACCTGTTGGCCTTGTCATCATTTGTCTCTAATAATGAATCAGTAGTGACGTACACAGAAAGCTGTGATGCAGGTTGAGTTCTGATCGTTTGCTTGTTTTGATAGTTTACTGTAATATTCACCTGTAATAACTGTCTGATAGTTTTGTGTGTGATCGTCCGTCAGGCCAGCGTGTCTCTGAAACGCATCCAGGGCTTCCTGAGTCACGATGAGCTCGATCCCGAGAGCGTGGACAGAAGAAACAACGCGTCAGGTAACAGCCCACACTCTTCTCATGCTGAGTCATTGTGAAAGCCCTGCTGTCTGCAGGTTTCCTCTCCTTCAGTTCAGCGGACTCACGCTTTCTCTCTCGTCAGAATACGCCGTGAGCGTCGTGAACGGGAAATTCTCATGGGCCAAACAAGACCAGGCCGCTCTCGACAAGTAAGACTGGTGTTCAGCAGATGCTCATTAGCATAATACACACCCACTATCTCCATATATGGGCTTTGTGCACAACATCCTTTACTTCATTTACAGTAAAGCCAAAAGTGTAATTAAAACAAAACACCCACTTTTATAAAAGACCTCGACTATATTTCAGCCGCAGTTTTGTGCAGAATTTATTCTAAAGCTATAAAGCACATTATTTCTATTGCACTGACATACAAAAGACTTATTTTAGGATCACTTCGCTATTCAATATCTGTATATTACAAGCATTTTATACTGACAGCGTTGATGTTTCTTAAGGATTTTCACATGCGAGTGGTTTCTAAATGTCATGCTTTAGAAAAAAGTGCGAACTTGTCAACCTATCAACATTTCTGTGAAAATCTTTGCATGCATTTTTTTGCATGAGTATGTGCATGTGCACAGTTAGTGAGGGACGCAGGGTTATGCATCAAATAAAGAACAGAGAAAAAATTATAATAATAACTTTATATAGCGCCTTTCAAAGTTGCTTTCTTAAAGCATTCACAACAGTCAGAACACAAGACATAAAATAAAGTAAAATATAAAATAAAAATAAAAAATTATGTAAAATATAAATAAAAAATACTCAAATAAATCAAATTAAATGTAAAATAAAGATAAGATAAAATTATATAAAATAAAACAAAACAAATAAAATAAAGATAAAATAATACAATAAAATGAAACAAAAAATCTAACAAAACAATAAAGTATAAAATAAAATAGGAATAAAATAAAACAAAAATATAACACAATAAATAAAATAACAATATTTAAAAATATATAATAAAATAGATGAAATAAAAAATTTATATTAATATAATATAATAAATAAAGTGATACAATAAAATAAAAAATTAAATATAAAATAATGTGAAATGTAAAATAAAATCTAACAAAAAAAAATAAAATAATAATAATTAAGAATATATAATAAAATAGATAAAATAAAAATAATATATATTAATATAACATAATGTAATAAATTGATACAATAAAATAAAAAAATGTAATATAAAATTATGTAAAATGCTAAATAAAATATAATAAAATAAAACATACTAAAATAAATAAATGTAAAATAAATATAAGACAAAAAAATTCTATAAAAATAAAACCTAATAAAAACAAATAAAATAAAATTATAAAATAAAACAAACAAATCTAACAAAACAAAAAATAAAGTGTAAAATAAAATGAAAAATATAACAAAATAAATGAAATATAAAATAAAAAATAATAAAAAATATATCATAAAATAGATAAAAAATTATATAATATAATATAGTTAATTCAAATCAATCAATAAATAGCAGAATGAATCCGGTAGTCAAGTAGCTGTGCTGAAGTAAGATGCTTTAAGGCCTGAAAGGTTTAGCGGTGGTTCAGTGCAGTGCTGACTGAGTCTGGTGTGTTGCAGCATTAATGTGATGGTGCCGCAGGGCTCTCTGCTGGCGGTCGTGGGTCACGTGGGTTGTGGGAAGACGTCGCTGGTGTGTGCTCTGCTGGGAGAGATGGAGAAGCTGGAGGGTCAGATCTCTATACAGGTGTGTAGTTCATCTGTGGGAGCTTCTTCAGGAGAAGGCCGTGTGTGACGCTCGTCTCCTCTGCAGGGATCCGTGGCTTACGTACCGCAGCAGGCCTGGATCCAGAACGCCACGCTCCGAGACAACATCTTGTTCGGCAGACCGTACGCCGAGCAGAAGTACCGCTGCGTGCTGGAGGCCTGCGCTCTGACCCCTGACCTGGAAGTGCTTCCCGGAGGAGACCAGACTGAGATCGGAGAGAAGGTGCTGTGCATGAGTTTACAACACGCTGTAAACATTTTATATATACTTTAATAATCATTTTAAAATCATATATATATAAGTTATATGTAACTTACTCTCTGAGCATAGTGCAAATTACAGGCTTAAAAATATTCATATAAATGCAATCATTTGCAATAAATTTAAGCATATCATGTAATTAAACCTTTTAAAAATTAAAATAGCTAGGTATCTGGTAGCTAGGGCTGTCAGACGAACACTTTCATTTAATACTGTTAATTATATAAAAATATATTTTTGTAATATTTTATAGCGTTTAGTGTTATTTAATTATCATTTTTAAATATTAACACGTTTATTCATGCCGTTTGAACTGTATATAAATTCTGTAATAAATGATTTTCTTACTATCCGAGTAATTCAAGTAATGCAATTATGCAACTTTTGAACACATTTTACACTGTTTTTGCAAATTAATTATAAATTATAAAAAAAAGGAATTAATTAATTAATTTAAAAAATTTTTTTATTATTATATTATATTATATTATAATTTACCTAATATTTTTTTTGATTTGATATTATTTAATAATAACCTAAACAATAAACATTTAATCAAGACCTTTGATCTGTATATAAATTCTATAATATATATATATATATATTATTTTCCCAGAGCAGTTCAATTAATGTAATTATCAAATACAAAGCATGTTTTTGGCCTTTGGGCATTTCTCAGCAAATGTTCATATAAATCTGATTATTTGCTAAATATTTAAAATAGCTAGGTATCTGGTAGCTAGGGCTGTCAGACGAACACTTTCATTTAATACTGTTAATTATATAAAAATATATTTTTGTAATATTTTATAGCGTTTAGTGTTATTTAATTATCATTTTTAAATATTAACACGTTTATTCATGCCGTTTGAACTGTATATAAATTCTGTAATAAATGATTTTCTTACTATCCGAGTAATTCAAGTAATGCAATTATGCAACTTTTGAACACATTTTACACTGTTTTTGCTAATTAATTATAAATTATAAAAAAAATGAATGAATTAATTAATTTAAAAAAAAATTTATTATTATATTATATTATATTATAATTTACCTAATATTTTTTTTATTTGATATTATTTAATAATAACCTAAACAATAAACATTTAATCAAGACCTTTGATCTGTATATAAATTCTATAATATATATATATATTATTTTCCCAGAGCAGTTCAATTAATGTAATTATCAAATACAAAGCATGTTTTTGGCCTTTGGGCATTTCTCAGCAAATGTTCATATAAATCTGATTATTTGCTAAATAATTTAATAAATTAGTAAGCACAACATTAACTTAATAAACATATTAAACATTAACTTAAGTTTAGTACAGTCTTTGTTTTAAGGGTTAGTATCAATGTGCAATTATACAAACATTTATTTTATAGAATTATTAATTCAATGCAATTACTGTGCGTCAGAATAAGCATGTTGTTTGAATTTTTACATAAATATTGTGTTACACTGAATGACAGTGTGACATTATTTCAACCAAACATTTACATTTTATTCTCCAAAAACTAATTTGAAACCTTAAAAGTAGACACTTTACTTACAGTTAATGTGCTTTCTATGGAGATAAAACCACTTTTGTAAATTTCTTTTGATGCGGACATCTTAACGTCTTTGATATAATATATATTTGACTATATATACTATATACTAATATCTAATATAGTCTTTATATAAATGCAGTTCTTTGCAAATAGTTGCATGAATGAATCAGCGTGTGGTTGTGTGTGCAGGGCATCAATCTGTCGGGCGGTCAGCGGCAGAGAGTGAGTCTGGCCAGAGCTCTGTACAGTGGAGCAGACGTCTATCTGCTGGACGACCCTCTGTCTGCCGTCGACGCTCACGTCGCCAAACACATCTTCGACAACGTCATCGGGCCTGAAGGAGCGCTGAAGGGCAAGGTATTTGCAGGACGTTTCAGAGCATGTGTCCTGGAACAGAAGAAGCCGCAGTTTCAATTTTACTGTCCTGCTTGTGCATCAGAAATGTGTCCCTGCAGCACAGAAGCAGTGTTAAGTCGCTGGGGGATATTTGTAGCAATAGCCAACAATACATTGTATGGGTCACAATTATACATTTCTCTTTTATGCCAAAAATCATTAGGATATTAAGTAGAGATCATGTTCCATGAAGATGTCCTACCGTAAATATATCAAAACTTAATGTTTGATTAGTAATATGCATTGCTAAGAACTTAATCTGAACAACTTTAAAGATGATTTTCTCAATATTTAGATTTTTTTGCACCCTCAGATTCCAGATTTTCAAATATTGTCCGATCCTAACAAACCATACATCAATGGAGAGCTCATTTATTCAGCTTTCAGATGATGTATACATCTCAATTTCCAAAAATGGACCCTTACGACTGGTTTTGTGCTCCAGGGTCAGAAATGTTGTAAAGCGTGAATGTAAAGCGATGTGGCGTGTCTCTCGCAGACCAGGATTCTGGTGACTCACGGCATCAGCTTCCTGCCGCAGGTGCACAACATCCTGGTGCTGGTGGAGGGGCGCGTGTCAGAGATGGGCTCCTATCAGGATCTGCTCAAACAGAATGGAGCTTTTGCAGAGTTCCTCAGAAACTACTCTCTCGAGGATATCATCGAAGACGATGACGTCACCGGTACATAGGAGAATTACTCATAAACTGAGGAGAAATGGAGCTGAAATATTTTTTTATATACTGTATATATATGTGTCCCTGCAGCACAAAAGCAGTGTTGAGTCGCTGGGGGATATTTGTAGCAATAGCCAACAATACATTGTATGGGTCACAATTATAGATAATTTATTCTGCTTTCATATTTATTTATTTACAATATATATTACAAACTATTTATTTTAAATATAATAATATAAAATTAAATGTATAAATGATGTATGATGCATATTATTATATATGTATAATTTATATAATTAGTACTTATACTTATAAAATATTTATTATTTAGATATTTAGATATTATTTTTATTTATTTAGTTAGTTGTAATATATATATATATATTAATATGTATCATTTATATATTTATTATAAAATATTTCTTATTCATATATTTAGATAGTATTTATTTGTTTATAATACTTATTAAATATTTATATATTTTTATTTATTTGTAATGCATATATATTAATCATATATTTAGATAATTTATAATATTTTATAAGTGCATACATTTATTTGTTTATAATACTTATTATCAAATATGAATACTTTATATATAATTCACATATAAAAAATTATTTAATATATTTAGATGTAATTTTTTGTATATTTATTTGTAATTATTTATTGCTTTCATTTTGATCTTACATGTGTTTTTATCACTTTGACTCCTCATGGTTTTTCAGATATTCATTCATTCATTCATATATTATAAAATAGGCATTAAATTAGTTATCTATTTGTAATAAATAATATTAAATGTTTATTATTCAGTTATTTAGATATAATCGTTCATTTTTATATATGTATTATTAAGTATTTCTATTTTATTTGTATTTATTGCTTTCATTGGGATGGTTTTTCAGATTTGTTGGTTGATGATGAGGAGGAGGAGTTTCCTGACGATGCTCTCAGTAATCACACAGATATGGTGGATAACGAGCCTGTAGTCAACGAGGCGCGCAGACACTTCATGAGGTAATCATGCATTTGTAATGCCTCTCGCTCTGCCAGTTGCTTTGGCTTTGTGACGTCTGCTTTTACCAAACGTGGCTCTCGGCAAACACTGCTTTTAATTTCATGCAATTTGCATGTTGTATTTCCAGTTAAAAACCACTTATTATCACATTCAGTGGAACAGAAAGAAGCCAGTTGGACACTAATGGCCAGCTATGTTATTCCTTGAATGATTGTAAATAAGCATCATCTTTAGATGCGTGCATGTTAGAGGATTAATAAAGCCTTCCATAATAGTATGTGGAAGTGACTGTTGCATTTAAGAGGTAGATGATGATCTTCAGGGGTTTATACATGTCCAAAATAATCATCTGAATATCTCTCATATGAGTGCATGAGTTTTGGGTTCTGTCTCTTGTAGGCAGATGAGCATCATGTCGAATGATCCGGAGAACCCGAAGAAAATGTCCCGGCGCCGGCGCTGCAGCGAGAGGAGACACCTGGAGTCTCCGAGCGAGAAGAAGGAGCTGAAGGTGGAGAAGCTCATCCAGGCTGAGACGACTGAGACGGGACGGGTTAGTGACTCCAGACCACCCTCTCCTGGAGGACTAGAACTCAACAGCCACACAAAACTGATTTCACAGCCAGATATATCATACAAATCCTGACAGACTGCAAAAAATTGCGAAAAGCAGTGTTTTGAAATGCATTTAGACTCGTCCTACATTGTGCAAATAGGGATGATAAATAATTAGCCAATGGCTGGTAATAAATATAATTGTTAGTTTAACATATTGCACATATTCTGAATGTCAATCACCTGACGTTCATGCTTTGTTTCACGCCTTATTATCAGATTTGCAGAAAGTGCTGTTGACGTTCAGTTTGGTGACCTACACCAGGCTAGTTATGCATCTAAACGAAGCGGTGTAATGTGAGTGTGTGTGTGTTGCAGGTGAAGCTGAAGGTGTATTGGGAGTATGCGAAGGCAGTCGGGCCGCTGCTGTCGCTCTTCATCTGTGTTCTGTACGGCTGTCAGAGCGCCACCTCCATCGGAGCCAACGTCTGGCTGAGTGAGTGGACGAACGACGCGCTGCTCAACCGCACGCAGGACAGAGTGCACATGAGGGTCGGGGTCTACGCCGCGCTGGGCATCTCACAAGGTACAGCCAGAGTCTCTGTTATACAGCCAGACACTGACTGAACACTTCATTCACATCACAACTGAGGCATAGTTCACCCAAACATGAAAACACAGCATGATGTCAATCCAAACACACACGCTGCCTCACTGGAATCAAAAGGAGAAATCATAACGATCAGTGTCGGGGGTAACGCATTACAAGTAACACGAGTTACGTAATCTGAGTACTTTTTCAAGTAACTAGTAAAGTAACGCATTACTTTTTAATTGGCAAGAGAATATCTGAGTTACTTTTTCAAGTTAGTAACGCAAGTTACTTTTGTTTCCAATTTATTGATTGACAGCTCTGGTGTCGCCATGGTGACAGAAATCAGATGTTACTGTAGTTCTAAAATAAATATGAATATGCATTAATTCATCTCACTCACAAAAAAAAACAAAAACACAGATTCAGTATTCCTCAAAATGAATAAAAATAATGCAACTCAGAATATGATGCAAACCTGCAATAATTAAATGTTGAACAACACAAATATGCTTTATGTATTTAATCCCATTCTATTAGCTTCTGAGCTTCGATGATCCAGTTCAAGCGTACTAATAAGCACACATTACTCTAGACGAACATCTGTGTCTTTGTTTATTGCTGAAGTGTGTTGAAATGTCTTCTTCTGCGTTCTACTGTACTTTCCCTTCAGCCTGAGGCACATTCATTTCACTTTTGGTGTGAAAAGGCTTTTATATTTGCCAAAAATATAACTTTTTTATTTTAAAAACAAACAAGCAAGCCCTGTCCAGATTTAACAAGTAACGCAACGCATTAGGTTCCATAAAAAGTAGCTAAGTAACATAATTAGTTACTTTTTTATGGAGTAACGGAACATAGTAATGCATTACTTGTAACAGTAAGTTTCCCCAGCACTGCTAGTGACGCTGTGCCCTCTCTCTAACACAGGCGTCCTGGTTATGTTTTCCTCCTTTACTCTGGCTCTGGGGAAAATCCAGGCCGCACGCAAGCTGCATCAGACCCTGCTGGACAACAAATTTCACACGCCCCAGTCTTTCTTTGACACCACTCCTATAGGCCGGATCATCAACCGCTTCTCCAAGGACATCTACGTGATCGACGAGGTCCTGCCATCCACCGTCCTCATGTTCCTGGGCACCTTCTTTGCCTCTCTGTCCACCATGATCGTCATCATTTTCAGTACTCCTATATTCGCGCTGGTCATTGGCCCTCTGGCCTTGATTTACTTCTTTGTGCAGGTATTTTCCCCTTTTGTTGCAGCTCTACACGATTCTGGATGAAAGCGGATAACGTTTGCATTGCAGATCCCTTTCGAGGAGTGTTAGAGCGTGTGCACGCTTCATCAGAGTCTAACCCTGTGATTTCCTCCTGTGTACTGTATGTCTGACTGTACGGCTTTGCTCAGACCGGCGGGAACATCTGATATTCATGCACTTAGTCAAATATAGCATTGGTTTTTTTACTTGTTTCAGACTGAATGGTTGCTTCAGATTTCTAGCATTTATTTTGTCAGTTTAGAAATATATATATATATATATATAAATATAAAATCACACGAGAGCGCATTTTTGCTCTACAGCTGTCATTTTTGCTCATACGCTGCATAAATATTATTTTCTTATTTTTTTAAACATCTCTGCTTTTAATTAAAGTAGACAATGATTTTATTTTATTACGGACTTGTTTAATAAGATCCTTCAGGAAAAATGTTATCGTATGTAAATTTGAGACATATATATAAAAAAATTTTTTTTACATTTTAATATATCAAAATTAAGTGAGTTTAAGCTTAAATCAAGAAAAATTATCTGTCAATGGGGTAACAAAAGAAACTAGTTTTACTTTGAATTAAGATTATTTTTCTGACCCCATATTATTATTATTATTATTAAATAATTTAATTTTTGTAAGAATGTATTATTATTATTATTATTATTATTATATAAATGTACTATGTTTCTGCAATAATTTATTATTATTCTATAATTCACTACATTTTGGCAGTAATTTTATTATTATTATTATTATAATTCGTTTTATGTAATTCACTACATTTCTGCAATTATTATTTATTATTATTTTTTTTACATTTTAATATATCAAAATTAAGTGAGTTTAAGCTTAAATCAAGAAAAATTATCTGTCAATGGGGTAACAAAAGAAACTAGTTTTACTTTGAATTAAGATTATTTTTCTGACCCCATATTATTATTATTATTATTAAATAATTTAATTTTTGTAAGAATGTATTATTATTATTATTATTATTATTATATAAATGTACTATGTTTCTGCAATAATTTATTATTATTCTATAATTCACTACATTTTGGCAGTAATTTTATTATTATTATTATTATAATTCGTTTTATGTAATTCACTACATTTCTGCAATTATTATTTATTATTATTATTATTATTATTATATATATTTTGCTATAATTTATTATCTGTCAGTGGGGTGAACAAAATGTTTTCACTTTGAATTAAGTTTATTTTTCTGACCCCATTGGCCATAAATTTTGTAGATTTTTCTTTTACATTTTTTCATGTTTTCACGTTTAAGCTTAAATTTAATTCATTTTGATTCATTTTGATACAACAAGACTTAAAGTCCTAACTTTTGAAATGTAAATGTATCTTGATTTAAGTATTTTCAGATATTTATGCTTGAAAGCGACAGAAATACTGATCATTTTGCAGTGTTTGTAGTAAACATCAGTGGTTTTAGATTAGTATCTGCGTGACAGTGTGTGAACACACAGATCTGATGTTATCATACGCAACGCAGACACTCGGTCCTAAAGATCAGATTTTGACAGAGCCTGAGCAAAGCCGTGTCTGTCTCGTATCTCGTGCGAGAGCTTGCTTCCTGTTCCTCCTCAACGGCTGCTGCCACTTCCTGCTTTGAATTGGACACATACACACACACACACACACACACGCACACACACACATTTTCATGTTTTATGGGAACTCTCCATAGATCTGGAGAGATCTTCATAGATTCTGCTGCACAAATGGTATTTTCTATCCCCTTATCCTAACCCTACCCCTCACACAAAACATACTCACACTCACACACTCTCACACACACACACATACACTCGCACACACACACACTCGCACACAGACACTCTCACACACACACAGACACTCTCTCACACACACACACACACACACACACACCTCTGCTGATCAGCAAACACACACACTTCTCCACTCATTTAATTATGACGTACTGAATGATGCATGTATGTTTTCTGTATGGGTGAGAGCAACGCTTTAGTAGAGTTATTAATCTAGTGATTACATACAGTTCTTGGTTTCTTATCTTAGCTATTATCACAAATTAGATCTTTCTACTCAGTATTTTTGTCTAGTGAATATCTAAACATTCTTAATTCAAGATTCATTTATTTGAGAAGCAAAATGACGTTGTGGTTTTCATAGTTTAAAACAAGTAAAAAAAAAAATCTGCCTAGAATTAATTTTTATATATAGATAGATATTTATTATTTATCTATTTATTATTGTTATTATTTTTTTTGCAGAGTAATATCTCAATTATTACTGTTTTCTCAAAAAAAAAATCAATCCATCCCAAATTCTTCCCAGATGAAACTACACTGCTGTTCAGAAGTTTGGGTTCAGCAAGGTTTTTTAATGTTTCTGAAAGAAGTCTCTTCTGCTCAGCAAGGCTGCATTTATTTGAAACAGAAATCTGCTGTAACAATATAAATGTCACTTTTGATCAATTGAATGCATCCTTATTAAATAAAAAACAATTCTTACCAACCCCAAGCTTTTGAACACCTAAGCTACAAAATATAATTTCATCTTTTTTTTAATGTAAAATGTGAATGTTATATTCTTTTCAATGCTGAATTTCTCAGAAGTGCAGCAGAAGCACTCCTGCTCTCTGACTTGCAGCCGAGTCTGTCTCTCTCCCAGATGAGGACGTGCAGTACAGTAGTGCTTGTCTGAAGCAGCGGTGAGCGAGAGAGCATATATAGGAGACTAACCCGTGTGCTGCCCCTTCAACAGGTGCGCTGATTCTGGCCAACTGTTTACTGTGTCGTGTGTACAGCATGCTGAAGGCGGCCCACGCCACGCACCTCCACATGCTCCACGCCGTTCTGAGGGCCCCGCAGGCCTTTTTCGAGGCCACCCCCTCGGGGCGAATCTTGAACCGCTTCAGCAAAGACGTGGACACGATAGACTCTGTCATTCCCGAGAATATTGATATCTGGATGCACACTTTCTGGTACACAGTAAATGTGCTGATCGTATGCTCTGCCCTCACCCCTGTGTTCCTCATAGTCATAGCGCCGTTAACGCTGCTCTATTGGTGGGTCCAGGTAAATAGAAATAAGTCTGATAACTCATTAATACAGCATGTTAACGTGTGTTGTTGTTGTTGTGTTCTAGCTGCATTATCACTGTCCTGGTGTTGTAGTTGGACTCTGTGTGGTTTGGTTCGTCTCTCTGATCGATTAGTCCTGGCTGTTCTTTACCGAAACACCTTCTTGAGTTTCTGACAGCGTACAGTAACAGAGCTTACTGTATAACACAAATCCTTGTGCTTTAGATTGAATTATTATTGTAAATTATATTAACAGTGTAGTCATTTGAGTGAAAGGTGTTCTTTTATTATTATTAGTGTATAATTTATTAAGATTTATTAAGATTTATTTATTAAGATAATAATTATTATTATTAGGATAGAAATTAATTAATTACACCAAAAATGTTGTTATTATTATATAAATAACTATGCTATTGCAATAAATAATTATTATTAATATTAACAACAACTATAATAGTAATAATACATTTTAGCGGTAATTTATTAAATTATGTAATACTGATACTACCACTAATATTAATTGTTTATTACTGTATCATTTACTAAACTATGATTATTAATTGTATTATTATTGTAAAATGTATTAAATTATATAATGCTGCTGCTACTAATGACTATTATTATATCATTTAATAAAATATTGCAATAAATTATTATTATTTTTAATATTATGATTAATATAATCAATGCTTATCAATTAATATTATTGCTACTATTAATATTATTATTATATAATTGAATAAATTATGGCAATAATGTATAATAATAATAATTATTATTATTATTATTAAAAATGTATATGAATTTCTTAGTATTTTGGCATATAGTAAACAGTATATTTTCTGTAGCGACAGCAGCACTTCATATTCGTAACGTCATATTCCATATTATCACTCATAATATGAGAACGATCACTTACTTTTGAAAAGTATTGAAGGTGGGTGAAGAACAGCCGTTTACTGTAGAGTTAGCTTTGCAGGAGTAGAATTGAATTCATTTGTCTTCTACTGAACATGGTTGTTTTGCTGTGCTGCATCTCATCATTTCGTCAGTCCAGTCTCCATTCACATTCATACTGTACGCTCCTCTAACACTAACAGTGTAGCTGTCAGTACTAATGCTAGAGCACATACTGTAACAGACTTGTAAAGAACTGGGGATGTGAGGCATAGTAAGAGTCCACGAGTAAGAGGTGGATTGATGGTGTGTCCCGCTGTTAAAGAAATAGTTCAGCCAGATATTAAAATGTGCTCACTCTCAATCCATCCCAGATCAGGATGAGTTTGTTTCTTCATCAGGTTTGGAGAAATGTAGCATTGCATCAGTGTCTCAGCAATGGATGCTCTGCAGTGAATGGGTGCCGTCAGAATGAGAGCTGATAAAAACATCACATGTTCAACATTGATAATAATCAGAAATGTTTCTAATAATCAGCATATTATAGTGATTTCTGAAGATCATGTGACACTGAATATTTCAGAATTTTTACTGTATTTTTAATCAAATAAATGCAGCCTTGTTGAGCAGAAGAGACGTATTTCAGAAAAATAAAAAAATCTTACTGCCCCCAAACTGTATTGTGCATAAGACAAAAGAGGAGTTAACTTTAAATATTTTTTCATTGTAGGACAGATCAAAAATTATTGGCCACCATAAAATAACTTGCATTCTTCTTTTAGACATTTTCTCTTATTGCAAATCATTTAATTATGGATTTAGTTAGTAATAAACTGAGCAAACATTCCTATAGAGTTCAGACAAACCTGTAATATTAGGTCATCGTGCTTGATTGAAATAAAGCATAATTTTAAAGCTTTAATTGAAAAGAAAGAGACTTTTTAGAACAAGATTTATAACTTTTTTCTGCCAGTCGAATGATGAGAAAGTGTTTTCTGAATCCTCACTCATTTGTATGTGTATGAATATTGAATGTGCATGTATGCTGCTGTTGTTCTCTGTTCTTGTAATAGCAGATTGTTTATTTCTCTCCCTGGTTTCTTCTGTAGAGATTTTATGTAGCCACGTCTCGGCAGCTTAAGAGACTGGAGTCTGTCAGTAGGTCTCCTATATATTCTCATTTTTCGGAGACCATCACAGGCACTAGCGTGATCCGCGCCTACGGCCGAAACACTGCCTTTGTTCTCTTGAGCGATATGAAAGTGGACGAGAACCAAAAGAGTTACTACCCTGGTATTGTTTCCAACAGGTAGGTTTGGTCTCGCTCTCGTTTGGATGCATGCAGCTCCTCACGCATGTTTTCAGTCTTTACTGTGTGCTTTTATGGGGTAATGTCCTCCTGAAATTCAGATTCGAGCACCGCTCAGTCGTAACAGACATATTCATAGAGGATGCATTAAATTGATTAAAAGTGCAACAAAAAGATTCTATTTCAAATAAATGCTGTTCTTTTGAACTTTCTGTTCATCTGTGAATCCTGAAAAAACAGATAAAAATATTGTGCAGCACGACTGTGTTCAACATTGATAATAATCAGAAATGTTTCTAATAATCAGCATATTATAGTGATTTCTGAAGATCATGTGACACTGAAGACTGGAGGAATGATGCTGAAAATACAGCTGCACATCACAGAAATACATTACAGTTTAATATATATTCACAGAGAAAACAGCTGTTTTAGATTGTAATAATATTTCAGAATTTTTACAGTATTTTTAATCAAATAAATGCAGCCTTGTTGAGCAGAAGAGAAGTATTTCAGAAAAATAAAAAAATCTTACTGCCCCCAAACTGTATTGTGCATAAGACAAAAGAGGAGTTAACTTTAAATATGTTTTCATAGTAGGACAGATCAAAAATGATTATATAGAAGCTTTTGGCCACCATAAAATAACTTGCATTCTTCTTTTAGACATTTTCTCTTATTGCAAATCATTTAATTATGGATTTAGTTAGTAATAAACTGAGCAAACATTCCTATAGCGTTCAGACAAACCTGTAATATTAGGTCATCGTGCTTGATTGAAATAAAGCATAATTTTAAAGCTTTAATTGAAAAGAAAGAGACTTTTTAGAACAAGATTTATAACTTTTTTCTGCCAGTCGAATGATGAGAAAGTGTTTTCTGAATCCTCACTCATTTGTATGTGTATGAATATTGAATATGCATGTATGCTGCTGTTGTTCTCTGTTCTTGTAATAGCAGATTGTTTATTTCTCTCCCTGGTTTCTTCTGTAGAGATTTTATGTAGCCACGTCTCGGCAGCTTAAGAGACTGGAGTCTGTCAGTAGGTCTCCTATATATTCTCATTTTTCGGAGACCATCACAGGCACTAGCGTGATCCGCGCCTACGGCCGAAACACTGCCTACGCTTTACACTACCGATGCTTCTGAAATACGTCTCTTCTGCTCACCAAGGCTACATTTATTTGATCAAATGCAGTAAAATTCTGAAATATTATTGCCAGTGTTGTAGTAACCGAGTCCATTTTTTGAAGGTCTTGGTCTTATCTCGGTCCCAGACTAAAATGACTCGGGATTTTATTTCAAGACCACAGCTGCAGGGATGTCACTAAATTGCTGTTGTCTGGTTTGTCTGATTTATTTGTTAACATCATAAATGATGAAATATGAGATATTTTTCAGGCAGTAAATGTGGATCTTTCAGATGAATTTCAGGAGTGCTGGTTTGGTCTTGTTCTTGACTACAGCACCAATTATTAGAATGTAAAACAGCTGTTTTCTGTGTGAATCTCTGTTAAACTGTAATGTATTTCTGTGATGCGCAGCTGTATTTTCAGCATCATTCCTCCAGTCTTCAGTGTCACATGATCTTCAGAAATCAGTATAATATGCTGATCTGCTGCTCGAGAAACATTTCTGATTATTATCAGTGTTGAAAACAGTCGTGCTGCACAATATTTCTGTGGAAACCGTGATGCATTTTATTTTTCAGGATTCACAGATGAACAGAAAGTTCAAAAGAACAGCATTTATTTGAAATAGAAATCTTTTGTAACATTATAAATGTCTTTACTGTCACTTCTTTACTGTCTTTACATAATTTAATGCATCCTTGATGATTAAAAGTATTACTATGATTATTATTTTTAATCCTACTTACCCCAAACTTTCGAATGCTAGTGTGTCATGGTTTCCACAAACATGAAGCAGAGCTTTGATCACAGCAATAAATTACATTTGAACAGTTATTTTACATTGTAATAATATTTCACTGTTTTTACAGTATTTTTGATCAAGCAAATGCAGCCTGGGTGAGCAGAAGAGACTTATTTCAGAAACATTAAAAATTCTTAATTATTACACACTTTTGACTGGTAGAGTATGCATTTAAGCAAAGGGACTTATAATAGAGGAACATAAGCAATTCGTCACAGAGCCAACAATGTTCACAAGGTACAATGCACATGTATTAGAAAACTAGATTATGAGATTATGCAAATATAATCAAAACAAGTGCCAGTATTCTGTGTTCACGCTTGTTTTTTGTGCTGAATAGGTCACTATGTCCCTGAACTGGATGGTGAGGATGACCTCTGACCTCGAGAGCAACATCGTAGCAGTGGAGAGAGTGAAGGAGTATTCAGAGACAGTGACTGAGGTACACATGCAGTATCATTCATATACTAGAATATATAATCAATTTCTTAGGATTAAACAACTGATTTTATCTCTTTTTTTTGCAAGCAAAGACTGTTGATTATCAGCATTATAACCACTGGTTCACTTATTCTGCACGCAGACAGCGAGAGTTAACTCGACTGACATGTAAAACGTTCAAATCGTCTATAGGCTCCATGGATAGTGAAGGACAAACAGCCTCCTCCAGACTGGCCTCCGAAGGGGAACGTGGAGTTCATAGACTACAGCGTGAGGTACCGCGAGGGACTGGACCTGGTGCTGAGGAACATCTCGCTGGAGGTCAAAGGAGGAGAGAAGGTGAGGAGCATCATTACAGCGCTGCTCTCACTGACCTGCATTCGTTTCTGATCACACGTGCAATTAAAGCGCAGAAATGCTCTTCTCAGCTGAAACTAACTCTGTTACAGGTATCAATATTCTGTATGGCTGTGCAACAAATTAATAATGCATTTCAGAAATATTTTTTAATAGCATTTTTTTTTTTTTTTTTTTTAGAATTTTTTTTAAATAAGAAATAATAAATCCTAAATAGGCAAACAGACTAAAATCAAGTCCAGTTAAATAGACTTTTGCCAAGACTGTTGCTTCATTCAGTATACAGTAAAAAGGCACAATGGTGCATTGTCACTTTTTTAATGTCACAATTCTGACTTTTTTTGTAATTCTGAGAAGAAAAGTCTGCATTGTGAGATATAAACTCGCAATTATGAGGGGAACAAAGTCTGAATTCTGAATGTATCTTAATTAGGACTTTTTTCTCAGAATTGCACGTGTTTCTTGCAAATTGCATGTGTTTTTCTCAGAATTGTGAGATAAAAAAAGTCGCAATGACCTGTTGTGTTTTTTATCACACGGTGTAAATACAGAAAGCTGAATGGCTGTTTGAATGCATGTAAATACTGGTGGGCAAAACAAAGTTGCGTAGCATGTTTTGCTTTCGGGGAAAGCGCATTATTCGGCCTTCTTTAATGCTGCACATACGCAATGATGTTACATTTAACCGCTTGATGCACATAAAGAAGGCTGTCACTAACGATTATTTAGGTAATCGAGTAATCGGTCGATTATTCTGACGATTAATCGAGTAATCTGATACTTTTTTTTTTGTTGCAATAAAAATAGTCCTAATCAAACAATAGACTTTAAAATGACTTAAAATACATATATAATAGCAATGAGGCAATAATAATTGGTTCAAAAGCAAGTACTCATATGGTTTTAGTGAACAAAATGGTTAAAATACATGTAATAAATGTAATGTAATAAAACAATATAATCATAACCCTAACCCTAACCCATAACTATCAGCTCAGACTCATAGCAGTACGCAGAGATGGCGTTTGAGACGCTCCGACCGCGCATGTAAATGATGACTGTTTGTGTGGAGCAGCATTTACTGTGAACCTACATGCATAGAAATGAAGCCCACAGCGCATATATTTATTTAATTGAATTCACAATATGCTTTATTATGATTTTTAAATGGTTGTAATATTTCGTGCAGCCTTTGAAAACGGTCTAATAATGCGTTTCATGGATTCTCGTCCGTGGAATGCGCCGCTTCCAGTATTTTGCCAGTTAATTGACTTTTTTTATAATTGAGTACTTGATTTTTTGTTTTGGATTTCTTTTTAAATTGGTGTGGAAATTCAAATCTCCTCTTAAATATCTCCAAAACTAAGGAGATGGTTAGTGATTTTAGAGAGAGAGAGAGCAAAATGTAACCCATCCTACATTAATTAATGGGGAGCAATTAGTAACAAATTATAAATACCTCGGTATCATGCTGGACAATAAACTTAGGTAGGATGCATGGATTGATAAAGTAAGCAAGAAGCTTCAACAGAGAATGCATTCTTTTAATGTCCATAGCAGAATGCTTTTGATATTTTATGGGGCTTTTATTGAAAGCATTTTGACATTTTTTGTGATTTGTTGGTATGGTGATGCTTCCGAGGCTCAGAGGAGCTCATTAACCAGCAAGTAAATGATTAGGGATAAAGTTACAGAGCATAGAGAGTATATATAAAGAAAGGCTGTTGATAAGGCTAACCTCATTGTGAATGATAAGAGGCATCCTTTATCTTATACTTTTGAATTGTTACCATCTGGCCGACGATATTGTGTTCCCAGATGCTCTAAAAACAGGTTGAAATGATCTTTTATTCCCCAAGCAATTCAATTATTAAAGGGATAGTTCACCCAAACATGAAAATTTGCTCATGATTTACTCACTCAAGTCATCCTAGGTGTATATGGCTTTCTTCTTTCAGACGAATCCTATTGGAGCTATATTAAAAATGTCCTGGCTCTTCCAAGCTTTATAATGGCAGTGAATGGGTCTTTTGGGTGTTCCAAAAGAAGTCAAATAAAGCGCATCCATCCATCATAAAAAGTGCTCCACACAGCTCCGGGGGATGAATAAAGGCCTCCTGAAGCAAATCAATGTGTTTGTGTAAGAAAAATATCCATATTTAAAACTTTATAAACTGTAATCTCTAGCTTCCGCTAACAGTCGTCCACGCGTTCATTCCGGCGGATGACGTAGGACGTAGCGTAAGCTCCGGTGAGAAGTGACGAATGCGGAAGCGCAGAGGAGAGAGCAAAACAAAACACTGGTCACGAATTAGAAGTGCAAAAAGTAGATTTGGAAAGAAAAGTGTGGGAGGATTTGGATATAAGCCAAGAGGAGACTGGTTTTCCTTTGCTAAAGTAAAGAAACTTTGCTTCCTTTGCTCCTGTTGACAAACGTCAGTTCTCGCGAGACTAGCATATCTCACCGGACCTTACGCTACGCCTTACATCATACGCGCGTACGACTGTTAGCGGAAGCTAGAGATTACGCTTTATAAAGTTTTAAATATGGATGTGTTTCTTACAAAAACGCGTTGATTGGCTTCAGGAGGCCTTTCTTCACCCCCGGAGCCATGCAAGGCACTTTTTATGATGGATGGATGCTCTTTATTGGACTTCTTTTGGAGTTTTGAAAAATAACACCCATTGACTGCCATTATAAAGCTTGGAAGAGCCAGGACGCTTTTAAATATAACTCCGATTGTATTCGTCTGAAAGTCATATACACCTAGGATGGTTTGAGGGTGAGTGAATCATGGGTAAATTTAAATTTTTGGGTGAACTAACCCTTTAAATTCTTCTTCCTCTAGTGGTAACTAATGGTCAGCTAGACTGGTTATTTTAAATTCGATTTATCAGTATTAAACTATTGTTTTGCCAAATGTGAGTTGTTTAGTGTCTGTTTGAGCGTATGCTGCAAATGTGCTTTCCCTACAGGGATAAATAAATAAACTGAAACAGTATATGTGTCCCTGCAGCACAAAAGCAGTGTTGAGTCGCTGGGGGATATTTGTAGCAATAGCCAACAATACATTGTATGGGTCACAATTATACATTTCTCTTTTATGCCAAAAATCATTAGGATATTAAGTAAAGATCATGTTCCATGAAGATATTTTGTAAATGTCCTACCGTAAATATATCAAAACTTAATGTTTGATTAGTACGGATAAATAAATAAACTGAAACAGTATATGTGTCCCTGCAGCACAAAAGCAGTGTTAAGTCGCTGGGGGATATTTGTAGCAATAGCCAACAATACATTGTATGGGTCACAATTATACATTTCTCTTTTATGCCAAAAATCATTAGGATATTAAGTAAAGATCATGTTCCATGAAGATATTTAGTAAATCTCCTACCGTAAATATATCAAAACTTAATGTTTGATTAGTAATATGCATTGCTAAGAACTTCATTTGAACAACTTTAAAGATGATTTTCTCAATATTTAGATTTTTTTTGCACCCTCAGATTCCAGATTTTCAAATAGTTGTATCTCAGCCAAATATTGTCCGATCCTAACAAACCACACATCAATGGAAAGCTTATTTATTCAGCTTTCAGATGATGCATGCATCTCAATTTCGAAAAATTGACCCTTATGACTGGTTTTGTGCTCCAGGGTCACACATACTATATATCACATTCAGCGATGGTTTCTGTATGATGATTTGAGCGGTGGTGTATGGCTCTGCAGATCGGTATCGTTGGACGAACCGGCGCTGGGAAGTCCTCAATGACTCTGTGTCTGTTCCGTCTGCTGGAGGCGGCGGATGGAGAGATCGTGATCGACGAGGTGAAGATCTCTGAGATCGGCCTTCACGACCTGCGCTCCAAACTCACCATCATCCCTCAGGTCGGGCTTTTGGGTTTTCTTCAGCTTGGTTGGCGGTAAAGCATCTGTTTTAATTTAAGCCCAGCTTGGGAATGGCGTTTACTGCTGTATTAGTGTTGCGCTCGTGATGGGTCAGCAGAAAAAGCTCATTTCCCCATTCAGAGCCATAAAGCAGTTGATAGTGATTTTGATGCCAAAGCACCTTCAGGCTCACTAAACGCTGCTAATTAGCTTGTTATAAACTAATGGCGTCCAGATTATTAACATTGAACTTTTTCCCCGGTGTTTGTTTTCTCTAGTAAAACCTGTTCTTAACCTCATTTCACCTTTTAACACTTACTAAAATGCTGCAGTGTGTTTTGAACTTTTATTCAAAAATGTTTTTTGCTGTTGGTGTTTATTACAATATTTACACATTTTAAATATATATATATATATAAAATATATATATATTAATGTTGTTATATTTTCCTTTTTATTCATTTGCATTAATAGCTGAACATTATGCTGCTTATATAATTTAATTAATTTAAATTATATTAAATTAATACTTTTTTTATTTATAATTTATTAAAATTAGAATTTTATGTCATTCAATAAGTAACTTATTTAACTGTGACATCTATAATTTCATAAACAATACAGCATTAGTTAAATATTGAGTTTAATAAAGTTAAATATTGATTTTTTAAAATCAAATATATATTAATGTTGTTACATTTTACTTTTAATTAATTTGCATTAATAGCAGGAAACTGTCTTATAAGATTTAATTTTAATTGATAATTTATTATAACATTTTATATATTACTTAATAAATAGCTTATTATTTACTGTGACAGCTATAAATTCATAAACAAAACAGCATTAGTTAAATATTGAGTTCAATAAAGTTAAATATATATTTTTTTAATCAAATATATGTTGTTATATTTTATTTAGTTTTTTATTAATTTGCAATCAATAGCAGGAAATGGTGCTGCTTATGTTATTTAATTAATTTATTATTTAATAAATATTAATTTTAACAATAATTATACTCAACTCTAATTATTGTTGAGTTTTGCCATTCACATGAATTCATGTTGAAGATAAATAAATGCTGTTTTTCTCTGAATATAAGTTTATTTTGAATGCGCATGTTTCACATCTCACAGTGTCTTGTGTGACTGATTGTAGGAGCCCGTCCTGTTCTCCGGGACTCTGCGGATGAACCTCGATCCCTTTGAGAAATACAGCGAGGAAGACGTGTGGAAAGTGCTGGAACTCTCTCATCTGAAGAAGTTTGTCAGCAACCAGCCGTCCAAGCTCGAGCTGGAGTGCTCCGAAGGAGGAGAAAAGTTTATTACAATATTTACACATTTTAAATATATATATATATATAAAATATATATATATTAATGTTGTTATATTTTCCTTTTTATTCATTTGCATTAATAGCTGAACATTATGCTGCTTATATAATTTAATTAATTTAAATTATATTAAATTAATACTTTTTTTATTTATAATTTATTAAAATTAGAATTTTATGTCATTCAATAAGTAACTTATTTAACTGTGACATCTATAATTTCATAAACAATACAGCATTAGTTAAATATTGAGTTTAATAAAGTTAAATATTGATTTTTTAAAATCAAATATATATTAATGTTGTTACATTTTACTTTTAATTAATTTGCATTAATAGCAGGAAACTGTCTTATAAGATTTAATTTTAATTGATAATTTATTATAACATTTTATATATTACTTAATAAATAGCTTATTATTTACTGTGACAGCTATAAATTCATAAACAAAACAGCATTAGTTAAATATTGAGTTCAATAAAGTTAAATATATATTTTTTTAATCAAATATATGTTGTTATATTTTATTTAGTTTTTTATTAATTTGCAATCAATAGCAGGAAATGGTGCTGCTTATGTTATTTAATTAATTTATTATTTAATAAATATTAATTTTAACAATAATTATACTCAACTCTAATTATTGTTGAGTTTTGCCATTCACATGAATTCATGTTGAAGATAAATAAATGCTGTTTTTCTCTGAATATAAGTTTATTTTGAATGCGCATGTTTCACATCTCACAGTGTCTTGTGTGACTGATTGTAGGAGCCCGTCCTGTTCTCCGGGACTCTGCGGATGAACCTCGATCCCTTTGAGAAATACAGCGAGGAAGACGTGTGGAAAGTGCTGGAACTCTCTCATCTGAAGAAGTTTGTCAGCAACCAGCCGTCCAAGCTCGAGCTGGAGTGCTCCGAAGGAGGAGAAAACCTCAGGTGCCGTTAGAAATAACACAGCAATATGCCTGTGTGCATTACATCACTCTATACTCTCAGTAAAATACTCTTATTTTGTGTGGTCGTTTCTGACAGAAAAAAAAGTAGTTTTTAAAAAAAAAAAAATTTTATTACTTCATCAGAATGGAACAAAACTTGGTAAAGGTTTTGGCGCTTGCTGTGTGAACATAAAAAAGACTTTGATCATGATTCATAAAGGTTAAATGGTTTTGAATAATAACACTTTGCGGTCAAAAATGACGTTATTGGAAACGAATAGGAAGCAAATGTCGTCTAGTAGAAACCTTTTTTTGTGATATCAACCTCAAATTTGGAGCACAACTTGTTTAGATTAATGGCTTTCATTTTCATGCAGTTTTAGAGTTAAACATGTTTTGGAAGATATATTTCATATCACAATTCTGACTTTATTTCTCAGAATTATACATTTATATCTTGTAATTCTGACTTTATTTCTCAGAATTATACGTTTATATTTTACAATTCTGACTTTATTTCTCTGAATTGTGTTTATATCATACAATTTTGATGTTTTTCTCAGAATAAAGAGTTTATTTCTCAGATCTGCAACATGTATGAATGATTCTGAACAGTATCTTATGCCTAATCTCTACTTTTTTCCACTTTTTGCAGATTTTAAGTTAAATGATACATTTTGAATACTCCTTGAATGTCGCAAATCTGACTTTATTTCTCGGAATTGCGACTTTATATCTCACAATTCAGAGAAAAAGTCAGAATTGTGAGAAAAAGCAGCAATTAAATGTTCATTCTTTTTATTCAGTGGTGTAAAGAGCAGCAAGAGATGTTCTCTCTTTTGTGGTTTGATTGACATTAATGAAGCACTTTAAGACTGAATGCATGGATCTAATATACTGATACACATGTGTTTGCATCTTTCTCAACTGTTTATATTCACTTAAGACATAAACACCTGTGTATACTCGCAATGATGGCCATTTTGACACATAAGGCATGTGCACTGGTATTTCACCCACCCCTACATCGTTTCGCTCACAGACTCAACACCATCATGGACTACACCAGGTACCTCTCGTTTCTTACTCTGTTCGAGCTGCTGAGTCCAGAAATACTGTCTGTTTTGATGGAGCAGGTCACACCTTTTCTCACAAAATGTGATGCATTTTGTAGCATTTTTGCTTTTAATGACAATTTTACAACTATCTGTTCAATGCTCAGCCTTTATCACAAGTATGAATGATTCGGAACACATTATTTTATGTCTAATCTCTATTTTTCCACTTTTTATTTGTTTTTTTGCAGATTTTAAGTTAAATTATACATTTTGAATACTCCTTTTTGTCATTTTTGACATTTGACTGTGTTGTTTTTATAAGAGCATTAAAGCTGATTTGAAAAATCTTAATTCTTATTTTGTGAAAACCCCCCCAAAAAACTGAGATTAAAGGTTTTTATTGATGTTTGATCTCAGCATCAAACATATATAAGATATAGTTTAGTCCAATTCTGAGGAAATCAATTCTTACAATTGCTTACAATTGCGAGTTTGTATCTCACAAATCTGACTTTATTTCTCAGAATTATAAGTTTTTATCTTGCAATTCTGATGGTATTTCTCAGAATAGAGTTCATATCACACAATTCTTACTTTATTTCTCAGAATAGAGTTCATATCACACAATTCTGACTGTATTTCTCAGAATAGAGTTTATATCACACAATTCTGACTTTATTTCTCAGAATTGCGACTTTATATCTCACAATTCAGAGAAAAATTGTGAGATAAAAAGCATCAATTAAATCAATTCTTTTTATTCAGTGGTGTAAAGAGCAGCAAGATGTTCTCTCTTTTGTGGTTTGATTGACATTAATGAAGCACTTTAAGACTGAATGCATGGATCTAATATACTGATACACATGTGTTTGCATCTTTCTCAACTGTTTATATTCACTTAAGACATAAACACCTGTGTATACTCGCAATGATGGCCATTTTGACACATAAGTGTGTCACATAAGGCATGTGCACTGGTATTTCACCCACCCCTACATCGTTTCCATGAAGGCAGAGCGTGTGCACATGTTGAATTCAGTGCTTTTCTCTTGTGACAGAGTGCTCGTTTTGGACAAGGGAAAGATCGCAGAGTTCGACACGCCGACTAACCTGCTCGCTCAGAAAGGAATCTTCTATGGAATGGCTAAAGACGCGGGTCTGGCGTGAGCTCTTATGCTGTAAGCCGCAGTGCCTTCACACAGTGTCTCACACACAACGCCAGTGAATGTAATGTGTCTCTGTTTTACTGCTGCATCCAGGATCTTTGGTTGTTTTTACATTATTGCTATTATTTTTGTTCTCTATGACTACAGTGCCACTGTTACTGAATGAGTCGTTTCATGATAAAGCAGTCTATTTTTGTACTGTATTATTTAAGTTGTTCAATAGGGAAGATTTCTGCTCAGTTATGTATGAGATTCTTTTTGTAAACCAAATCTGTAAAAACTTGAATTCTGTTGCCAGAATTGGAGTATTGTTGCATTTATTAAAAAATTAATACTGTTTCTATGTGTATTTCGTAAGTTTTGTGTTTTCATTGCTCTCATAAACTTTCATTTTCAGTGAGCTGATATATAGCAGGACATTGTGCCACTTATATTTTTTCTATATTTTAATAATTTAATAACTTATTTATTGTTACAGCTATACATTCATAAACAATACAGGATTACTGTTTGCCACATATATATTTTTTATTTTAATTTTAGATATTTCATTTTTTTTATTTTAATTTATAATTTATATACTGTATATTATTTAATAAATACTTGTTTTACTGTGACAGCTATACATTCATAAGCAATACAGGATTACTGTTTATTACTGGTTTACTGTTTTTTTCATAATTTTGACAAAACCTCATCTATGCTAAATAATAATGTAATAAATCATAGCATGATGGTTTTCACTACAGTGTTTGAAGCTCATAAACCTTCAGTTTCAGTGATGAAAGGCACCTGATATAAAAAAAAAAAATTTTCATTTTAATTTTATATATATATATATTAAGGCTGTCAGTCAATTAAAATGTTTAATCTAATTAATTACATGATGTTTCGATTACTTAATCACAAAAAAAAAATATTACTGTGAAAATACCCACACAAGATTATTTAAAGATATTTTTGTGTTAAATGAGAAAGTATCAAGTAGGCATTATAAATTGTAGCTTTAGAAATATTGTATTTGATTCAACAAAAAAATGTATTACACATAAACATTTAGGCTACAACGGCCTAACATAAACTATGGAACATAAAAGAAGATAATTTGAGAAACATCTCAGTATGGTTTGTTCAACAATGAAAGTTGCGACTTTATATCTCACAATTCAGAGAAAAATTGTGAGATAAAAAGCATCAATTAAATCAATTCTTTTTATTCAGTGGTGTAAAGAGCAGCAAGATGTTCTCTCTTTTGTGGTTTGATTGACATTAATGAAGCACTTTAAGACTGAATGCATGGATCTAATATACTGATACACATGTGTTTGCATCTTTCTCAACTGTTTATATTCACTTAAGACATAAACACCTGTGTATACTCGCAATGATGGCCATTTTGACACATAAGTGTGTCACATAAGGCATGTGCACTGGTATTTCACCCACCCCTACATCGTTTGTTTGTTCAACAATGAAAGTCATTGGTAACCAGAACAGCTTTGTTACCGACAGTCTTCAATATACCTTCCTTTATGTTCCACAAAAGAAAGGTTTGAAACGACACGAGGGACGTGAGAGTAAATAATCACAGAATTTAATTGTTTTTTGTGATTCATTGATTCACACGATTCGTTCAAAACGTGGAATCATTCAGAAACTAAACTCGGAGACGCACAACAGTTCTGCTGTGGCTTTAAAAGTAATATATTCTTTGCAAAATTGAACAAAAACACAATATTGTGTTTAAAATATAACACAATATCTTACTGAACTGTTATATAAAATCACATTTAAACTCGTGATATTCGTGACAAATCAGCACTCGTGTAATAGCCTACTGCTCTCGCTGCTCGTGTGATATCGTATGATATCACCAATATCTTGACTTTTAGGGCATAACTGCATTTATGGAGTTGTGGCCCTGCATCATATTTGTCAACAGTCAACTGTATGAAACACGAGACAAAAACACATACAGGGGCATTTTTTGCACCAATATCTTGACTTTTAGGGCATAACTGCATTTATGGAGTTGTGGCCTTGCATCATATTTGTCAACAGTCAACTGTATGAAATGTAAGATGATGTACAGGTCTGTGGGCGGGACCAGTGCGTTAAAATATTAATTTTTTTAAATAATTAATTAATTATGTTAACGCGTTAAACTGACATCCCTAATATATAAATATTTATGATAATATTTATTCATTTATGATTTATTATATTACAGTTTAATATATTATTTAATAAATAACTATGGCAGCTATAAATTCACAATACAGTATTTATTTAGTTATTTATTATATATATATATTTATATAAAAAAGTCCAGATGAAGTTGAAATAAAAGATGAAATCCCATATGATCCCATATTGATTACTGACATTTAATACTAATTTCTAAAACAGCATGACAGATAGATGACTGTTCACTAAAATACTCCTAAAATCTCTTCATGGGTAATGAATGAACAGAGTGAACTGAATTCAGCCTCCAGTGCTTGTGTTTGAGTGTGTGTAGATCTTAACAGACCACTAGAGGACGTGTCTCGGCATCATCATGTCGTCTGTAATGAAGCACACGCTGCCTTTCTGATTCTTGAACTGAGCCTCAACAGAGACAAACCTTCTCTAATGCTGTTCATGATGGAATCCCCTCTCTCCGAGGACACTTTAGCAACAGGCTTGAACACACGTCATGCTGAACTGTTGAATCTCTGAGCGCTCGTGTGTGAACGTATGAAAATCTGCCGCATTAGATTCAACATAAAGCAGGTCAAAGGGTGTCATTCCTCTCATTCTGGACGCAGCTGCTGTCTGTCTCCTCTGAGCCCCACTGACTGCAAACACCTGAGGAACACACTGAAGATCTTACAGATCACGCCATGTCATGAAACTCATAATCTGTCAAGACTGACTCTCTTTATGTTTAATGTCCCGAAGCCTCCA
Source organism: Sinocyclocheilus grahami (assembly GCF_001515645.1). Taxonomy (NCBI): domain Eukaryota; kingdom Metazoa; phylum Chordata; class Actinopteri; order Cypriniformes; family Cyprinidae; genus Sinocyclocheilus; species Sinocyclocheilus grahami. The sequence goes on from NW_015506011.1 coordinate 223,336, forward strand.
GTCATAAATATACAGTACTGTTCAAAAGTGCGGGTCTGTAAGATGTTTTGTTTTCAAAAGAAGTCTGTTATGCTCACCAAGGCTGCATTTATTTGATCAAAAATACAGTAAAAATTGTGAAATATTATTATAATGTAAAACAGCTGTTTTCTAAGTGAATATCTGTTAAACTGTAATGTATTGCTGTGATGCGCAGCTGTATTTTCAGCATCATTCCTCCAGTCTTCAGTGTCACATGATCTTCAGAAATCAGTATAATATGCTGATTATTAGAAACATTTCTGATTATTATCAATGTTGAACACAGTCGTGCTGCACAATATTTTTGTGGAAACCGTGATGCATTTTATTTTTCAGGATTCACAGATGAACAGAAAGTTCAGAAGAACAGCATTTATTTGATGTAATACCGTCTCATTACTTTTACTCATTTAATGTGTCCTTGCTGAATAAAAATATATTTTCATTTCTTTCAAAAATAAAAATATTACTGATCCCCCCCCTCCCATTTTGAATAAGATTTTATTTTTATAAATGTTGTTTTAATTTTAATTTTACTTAGTTTTAGTAATTTTGTCATTTATATTATTCTTTTTATTATTATATTATTTAAAAAATTTCCCAATTTAGTTGTCTGTGGCGTTGACGGCCCGTGGTGTTTGTGAATGATTCCTGGCGTGGAAGGTGTTTCTGGGAAATAAGCCTTCTTGCAAGGGTTGGGCCTGCTGGTGAGAATACAACATGCTGTTTCCATACTGAGAACAACAAGACATGCCGAATGTGTTTGTGCTGTGGTGAAAACACTTCTTTAGAAGCGTAAACCACACAGTGACACTGTTTCAGCCAGTATTGTTTCTGGATGCTGAAGGTGAGTACAAATTTTAAGCAAATTTTAATTTTGGACTGATTCTACTACAAAATAAGCTTTGTACTTCAACGCTGTTTAAAATTTGTGGCCATTTGACACCAAATATAAACCTTGAAGACTGGAGTAATGATGCTGAAAATTCAGCTTTGCATCGCAGGAATAAATTACATTTTAAAATGCATTCACATAGAAAAGGGTTATTTTAAATTGTAATAATATTTCAAAATTTTTACTGTATTTGTGATCAAGTAAATGCAGCCTTGCTGAGCGGAAGTGACTAACAATGTTCTAATTTTCAATAAAATATACACTTACAACATTTATCTGCCTAATTTATCCATCAGTTTAAACTGTCTACCATTTCTTATTGATTGTCTTTAACTAATGAGTATAGTTCCGTCTGCTGTGTGAAAGCCTCCCAGTCGATATGTTCTTAAACCATGAATATCTCCATTGAGTTTTTCATGTCTTTCAGAACAAACTATCCTGTTATTTTAATGGCACACCCTGAGGTTGCATCAGTCCTCACTCAAGATGTTCAGACTGACAGGAGTTTATTAATTGTTTGTTCCCATTACAATATTTCCTTAAACAAATACATCACACATTGCCTTCGCAGAGGGCAAGTAAGGTAATGCGTCTCCGAAGCAGGTACGTGAAAGAATGCAGTGTGTTGCAGCTCCTTCAGCAATCAATCACACAGAGTTGCAGTGTGTTATCAATGTGCCAGCAGTTAAAGCCTTTTATTCCCGCTGGAGGCCAGATACTCTCCTCAACCTGGATCCTTCACTCAAACACGTTTCCTCGGAAATGCTTGAGAAAAAATACTTGATTGTTAGATGTTCGGGGAATTATATATTTGGATCCAAACTCCCGAGGCGTGAGATATCGTATGGATAACCATTGATGGCCAAAATGTAGTGGATCTTTCCTGAATTTCAGTCTGCCGTCTTAGATGTTTAGATATTTAAGTCAGGTAAAATGCATTTTCCAAAAGCTCAACGTTTATTAAAAAGAGAGAGAAAAAAAGAGTTTGTCCTCATTTGACACCTGAGAGCCTGAAAGGGTTTCTCTCTCTCTCTCTCTCTTTGGAAAGATATCTGAAGACAAAAAATTTCCTACAACTGTTATACGGTTAAACTTTACAACAAGGCACTGTTAAAGTTAATCTACGGTCGCAGGGGTAAAATAAGGTGAAGTTTCTCATGAACACAAATAGTAGCTGCCTTCTTTAATCAGCATTAGTGTTTTTGCATAAATAGATTTTGTGTTTAACTCACAGGCTGTGGTGTTGTGGAAAAGCTACATGAGACAAACCCTCATTTTAAATGACATTTATTCATTTAGACTAATTTAATGCACATCATTTAATGTACAATATCATCAGCATTGGCTGATTTTGACCAGCTCTGCCAAATTAGTGTAAGACGGGGTTAAAGGCGCACCTTAAAGAAAATGTGCTTTACTCCCATATTGCAGAAAATGAATATCTTTATTAAAACAGGGAGTAACACATTTTGTAGGAAATCGTAAACGTAGTAAAATATTATACAAATAATTCAGCTAAAGTGGTCATATTTATATAAGTTAATACGTGTTCAAAACAATCACTTCAGCACAGTTTAAACCATATTCTGTTTATTTTGATTAGTAAAATAGTGCAATTTACATTTATTAACTTGTACAGTCATTTGTACACTATTATTAAAATATATTCAATTTAAAAACACAATAATGAAAAATGCCACCAAAAAAAATATCTAATTTTTTTAAATATTAAATCAAATTAGTGTCCACATGCACGTGCAAACTGAGTTTTGCCTTTAGTGCTTTATTTGTGCATCTTTAGGCTTGCTGTACCCTTATGTCTTTTCTTTCTCAGTGTATGTTAAAATGTAGCGATGGATATCTACTTTTCTCTTTGTTACGTATTAGGCTGTTTATTAGCACACTCCTTAAATATTGGCATTGGTGCTTACAAACATTTTAACACTGTGGTTTTGACTTTTCATTTGCGTGACAGGATTAGATTTTATTTATGCCATATATCTGATAGAACAATCGTCTAATGCTTAATAGATCGTTATATTCCGTAGTTAAATTCCATGATAAACTTTTAATTTAACAGCCGACATGTCAAAGGGAAAACCTTGGAGTGTTATAACACATGTGGATTACGTGTGTTTCAAACTTTGATGTGAAGTTGATGGTTTGCACAGTCATAGTATCTGATTTAACATGCAGATGAGAAGCTTGTGTGCATGGATGTTGCATATAATTAAACGAGAACTTGCTGATTTTGCCGTTTAATGTCCATCAGCAAGATCACAAATATCTAAACCAGCCTTTACATTTAACTTTCTTACCTCGCACACAGTTTTGTCCTTAAAATCCTTTATGTTGCTCAAGTATGATGGAGATTTCATCTGTAATTTGTTAAACTGGTGTAGGCTATATTACTTTAACACTGATATTTGATATAAAATTGGCGTTTATTAACCATTTCTTGCTTTTGGATTCTATGTTTCGTTTTAAAGTGTATAAAATTCCCACGCGCGTGCCAGATAAAGGGTTAAAGCAGCAGCCTAGAGCACTTTCAAAGAGAGGCAGGTGTCCCAGTACCAACCCAGCTCTGGACCAGATGTTTTTAATCCTCTCTCTAGAACTACAGAGTGGTTCATAACTGTCATTGTGTGTCAGGCGAGTTTTGCGGTCAGGAGAATAGCCTTTGTTGCTCAAGAAGTCAAAACTTTTTTTTTTGTCTCCTGCTGCTTGGAAGCTCGAGGCGCAGAATTCTGGCTCAGCTGTTTCAATAAAATTAGGTTAGTAACTCCTCAAAAGAAGTCCTCATTCCTGCCCTCCGACATGTGGTGGATGCTGTTTCCTCGCTGGATCTGGTTCGTCTCAGGACAGTTTTTGCTGCTATTTGTGGACAGGCAATGCGTGAAAGGCATGACTTTGCAAAGAGTTGCTTATTCCCACGCAGGGATCTGTCCAAATGACATGAACCCAAACTTGTGGGTTGATGCAATGAGCACCTGCACAAGAGAATGTGAATCTGATCAGGTTTGCCTTTTCATTCCATTTAAATTAGTTGTCAGTTTGACTGCATGCATATATATGTATTAACACATTTTTATATACAAACTACGTGAATGCATGCATGTCTGTTTCATGTATATATACATACTGTATATATGCAGTTTTTATGTATTTATTACTATTACATGCATGTCAATTTAATTCATATATATGTATATATACAATATTATATATACAGTATATATTACTTCCATGCATGCATCTACATTTAATTTATATGTAAAATATATATTAAATATTATATATACATATTACTTGCATGTATGCATGTCCATTATGTGTATATATATATATATATATATATATATATATATATATATATATATATATATATATATATTATCTATAATTCTTTTCATTCATTCGAGAATACATTTTATATATACATATATTATCTATAATTCTTTTCATTCATGTAATCATGATCATCAAGAGCATACAACTGCAACATCCTGCAAAATGATGCATTCACTCTTTGCTTTGTTCAGGAATGTGAAACGTTCGAAAAGTGCTGTGCCAATGTTTGCGGCAATCGCAGCTGTGTGGCGGCCCGCTACATCGACGCTACGGGCAAGAAAGGGCCCATGGGCATGCCAAAGGAGGCGTCCTGTGACAAGTTTATGTGCACTCAGCAGGGCTCCGAGTGTGAAATCTGGGACGGCCAGCCTGTGTGCAAGTGCCGCGACCGCTGCGAGAGAGAGCCCTACTTCACCTGCGCCTCGGACGGGATGACCTACTATAACAAGTGCTACATGGATGCAGAAGCATGCTCAAAGGGCATCTCCTTATCGGTGGTGGCGTGCCGCTTCCACCTCACCTGGCCAAACACTAGTCCTCTCCCGGCGGGCACTACCGCATTACCCACCACCACGCTGCAGCGCACCACTCCTGAAGATGTGCACGCTCCTGTGATGGTGAACAGCCCATCTCCGCAATCCGTGTTTGTTGGCGACACGGCCAGCTTCCTTTGTGAAGTTGCTGGCCGACCAAAGCCCGAGATAACCTGGGAGAAGCAGATGGACAGGCAAGGAAACGTAATCTTGAAACCCAACCACGTGCATGGGAATGTTGTGGTCACCAACATCGGCCAGCTGGTTATCTACAACGCTCAATTGCATGATGCCGGTGTCTATACATGCGCGGCCACAAATGCTGGCGGATCCATCCGAGCACATTTTCCACTGTCCGTACTTGAGCAAGAGCCAGTCACAAAGTCGAACTCAACACGTTTCCCGGCAGAGGAGTGCTTTAAGGTGCCTGATAGTGAAGATTGTGGGGAGGAAAAGCTGAGTTGGTTTTACGACCCCCAGAGGAACAACTGCTACACCTTTAACTACGGCAACTGCAGCAAAAACCGCAATCGCTTTGACGCTTATGAGACCTGCGTGTCGTCCTGTCAGGATGAACTCGCCTCTCCTTGTAACCTTCCCATCTACCAGGGACCTTGCAAGGCGTATGAACCTCGCTGGGCCTACAGCGGCTCCCAGCACCGGTGCCAACTGTTCGTATATGGCGGCTGCAAAGGCAACGAGAACAACTTCAAAACCAAAGAATCATGCGAGGACACCTGCCCGTTCTTGAGGAGCCATCGCTGCAAGCTGTGCAAGCCACGGCACAAGATGGTGACCAGCTTCTGCAAAAGTGATTTCGTGATTCTGGGACGCATGACGGAGCTGACCGAGGACCAAGACTCGGGTCACGCTCTGATCACTGTGGAGGAGATCCTGAAGGATGAGAAAATGGGGCTGCATTCACTCTTTGCTTTGTTCAGGAATGTGAAACGTTCGAAAAGTGCTGTGCCAATGTTTGCGGCAATCGCAGCTGTGTGGCGGCCCGCTACATCGACGCTACGGGCAAGAAAGGGCCCATGGGCATGCCAAAGGAGGCGTCCTGTGACAAGTTTATGTGCACTCAGCAGGGCTCCGAGTGTGAAATCTGGGACGGCCAGCCTGTGTGCAAGTGCCGCGACCGCTGCGAGAGAGAGCCATACTTCACCTGCGCCTCGGACGGGATGACCTACTATAACAAGTGCTACATGGATGCAGAAGCATGCTCAAAGGGCATCTCCTTATCGGTGGTGGCGTGCCGCTTCCACCTCACCTGGCCAAACACTAGTCCTCTCCCGGCGGGCACTACCGCATTACCCACCACCACGCTGCAGCGCACCACTCCTGAAGATGTGCACGCTCCTGTGATGGTGAACAGCCCATCTCCGCAATCCGTGTTTGTTGGCGACACGGCCAGCTTCCTTTGTGAAGTTGCTGGCCGACCAAAGCCCGAGATAACCTGGGAGAAGCAGATGGACAGGCAAGGAAACGTAATCTTGAAACCCAACCACGTGCATGGGAATGTTGTGGTCACCAACATCGGCCAGCTGGTTATCTACAACGCTCAATTGCATGATGCCGGTGTCTATACATGCGCGGCCACAAATGCTGGCGGATCCATCCGAGCACATTTTCCACTGTCCGTACTTGAGCAAGAGCCAGTCACAAAGTCGAACTCAACACGTTTCCCGGCAGAGGAGTGCTTTAAGGTGCCTGATAGTGAAGATTGTGGGGAGGAAAAGCTGAGTTGGTTTTACGACCCCCAGAGGAACAACTGCTACACCTTTAACTACGGCAACTGCAGCAAAAACCGCAATCGCTTTGACGCTTATGAGACCTGCGTGTCGTCCTGTCAGGATGAACTCGCCTCTCCTTGTAACCTTCCCATCTACCAGGGACCTTGCAAGGCGTATGAACCTCGCTGGGCCTACAGCGGCTCCCAGCACCGGTGCCAACTGTTCGTATATGGCGGCTGCAAAGGCAACGAGAACAACTTCAAAACCAAAGAATCATGCGAGGACACCTGCCCGTTCTTGAGGAGCCATCGCTGCAAGCTGTGCAAGCCACGGCACAAGATGGTGACCAGCTTCTGCAAAAGTGATTTCGTGATTCTGGGACGCATGACGGAGCTGACCGAGGACCAAGACTCGGGTCACGCTCTGATCACTGTGGAGGAGATCCTGAAGGATGAGAAAATGGGGCTGAAATTTTTGAGGAATGAGCCCTTAGAGGTGACGTTGCAGAACATGGACTGGGCCTGTCCGTGTCCGAACGTCACCTCCTCCGATGGCCAGATCATCATCATGGGGGACGTCAACAACGGTATGGCCATCCTGCAGCCCGACAGCTTCATCGTCCTTTCCAGCACCCGGCGCGTCCGTAAGCTCCGTGAGGTCATCAACAAAAAGACCTGTGACATTTTGAAAGAGTTCATCCAGTAGGACTTTTCCCATCATGTAAAGTAACGATTAAATAGTTGTTCTGATGTTCTAAGAATCGGTCTTTTATGTACAGCTTTTTGTACCCAGACTGTTTGCTTTGACAAGGTTAGATATGTTTCTACAGCTTGAATAGAAATGCTCACATCAACTTGGAAGGTTTTTATAAGAGTTGCCCTACAGTTAAAGTAAAAGAACATTTGTGGACATAGGACGCATTAATCAAATCCATCTGCTTGCCCAAAAACCCCATTTTTATAAATTTAAGTACTGGAAATTAATTTTTGTAATGCTGTGTCATCTGATGATTTTGATAAATTAACTTTTTCTCTCTCTGCTTGTTTGAACTTTCATGGCGGAAGATTTGTTGTTGTTCCTAGTAATTAAATGACTGTTGTATTATAGAGTTAGATTCACTTAATGCACTTAGATAAGTTGTATAATATTGAACATAAGATCGATAGGAGAAATAATCTGTAGGAGAAATAATTAGTCTTTAAGGCTCACTTGTGTATAGAACTGAGTGTATATGATTTAGCACGGACTGCATTTAATTTGAAGCTATTTATTTTGATTTTTTTTAACCAAAAAGCTGTCTGTCAATTCTTACAAGCACTTACGTATTTCTACAGTTGTCTTTTTATTATATTTCTAGTTCAGTGTCTGTCATGATTTGCATTGAGAAGTGACACAAAAATAAACATTTGAAACTCTGTCGAATTCTTTCACTTTTTCAAGTGCACAACACCAATTACGCAAGCATTTTCTTTGCCAAATGTTTGTAAGGAAATCTTCTTTCACAACACAAGCAGTGTTTAAGCATTTGAGTTCATCTTCAGTGGAATTTTGTCTAGAACCTGGTTTAAACTTGGTGGGGTTTTTTTTTAGTAAGGCAAGATACTACAGATGAATAGAGTAAAAAATTACTAATAGATGTCACCATACTTACCCAGTTGATTGATTCCATTAAGAATTGCAAGTTTTTTTAGTATTAAAAGTTTTCCTGAAATGTTCTGTTTAAATATGCAAAATAATGCATTATCTAATTAAATATACATCCGTTTTCTTAAAGTTACAGAAAATAAATCTGAACATTGGATAAAGCCAGGTTCAAAATTTTTATTTGACTTTGTTGACATATTGGAGTCAAAGATTTTTACTGAGGGGATTTTGGATTTCTCTTTTTATCACTCCATAAATAAAAAAATACTGTCAACAGACAGAAAAAATACATTTTCGCCATGTTTTCAGGAGTTAAATATAAACTATATACCAAGTGAATGAGATATGAACAAACCCCTCAGTAAAAACCTTCAGAATATAGATGGGAATAAAACTCTAAATGTTGGTGTATGTAAGTATTGCTGAAGTGGAGGAAAAACTTTTTTTAGAAAACTGCCTTCAAAGATTTCAATTGAATCCACAGTCACAAATATATAAAGTGCAATCAAACAAACACTAGGAAGAGCCAAATAGCCCGAAATTTCAAAACTGACCAGTGCATTACAAAACAATGTTTGTGTCTTTAGTGTCTTTCCTTAAATGATAACATTGGGTGAAATGAATGACCTCGTCCTCGCTGTTGCATACAAATACACATAGCGTTTGAGATGTTGTAGATGTTTGCCTCCAGCATGGATGGGGCCCCTTGGCTCATTCCAGCTCAGACGCAGGGCCATGCTGAGATACGGGGGGAGCTAGAAGATGAAGGACTGTTTGGATATCATGCTTTGACCATTTGGGACTTCCTCTAATGTCCTAACAGATGGTTTCCTTATAGTTTTTCAGGGTGGGCTTCAAAAGACGCCTGCCGCAGGCGGTGGAAAGCAAACCCGTGTGACCTTAAAGGCAGGGAGGGGCAAATATCAAAAGCGTTTTTTAGCTGCCAGACGTTTAGTAGACCGATCGAGGAGGCCGAAGGGAAAAATCGGTAGAATGATGTGGGAATCCATCCAGTTTGATGTCATTCAGAGTTACAGCACATGAGTAAAACTTGAATATGTTGATGAGAGTTTTTAAAGTCCTTCTGTTAGAAGAGAGAGATTGCGACATGTCCTGGGATGCCCTGAAGTTTTCTAGGTATAGTAATAACTTGCGATGGAGCAGGGAATACCTTCTCTCATCCAAAGTAAACATATTGGCTTCCCATAGTACTCTGAATGTTCCTGTTGTAAATATGGCAGTGTAGAAATGGCTCATTGTAGCTGCAAATCCTCCTGGCATCATAAAAGAAAATTTACGGCACAATTCAGAGTAATGTGAACCTCACGCACGCCTCTAATCTGCCAAGTGTGTGCTGAGTTATGAAACCTTGTTCAATGAATTTCACCTGGTGGTTCCTGTTCCCTGGTTTCTGTTTCTTCGATCTGGCTCCACAGACTCGACGGACCCACAGCGACGTGTCCCCGTTTAACATCGAATCATAAAGCAGATGTTTGCCAAAGATAATTTCATTAATATATAACAATCTAAATGAATATTGCAATTAGCATACCTTGCTTTGCAAGTCAAAATGTGCCTAATTGGTTGATAATTATAGGGAACAGCACTGGTTTCAATGAAAGTCAAATTTGGAGCCATAATTACTATTCAAATAATGTTGTTTACACACTGGGATATTATCCAAAAATGTTACCTCAAATAACACCGTGGAGTGTTTTCAGAAACACAGTGTGTAATTGTATGCATTTATTTACATGTTTGGCATTAGAAATGTTTGGCCAGAGAACAAAAAAGACACGGCTGCCAGACTGTGTGGGGTTTGATATGCACAGCAGAGCTCATGTGTTTGTCCATTCAGTGATTTTTCAGGTGAGTTTATTAAACCTTTAGAAACATTATTGAAATAAAGAAATCCCCATGTGCTTTGTATCATACTTGATGCATCAGGCTTTTATGGCTCATATAGTCTGATAAAGTGAGAATATGAAGGAAAAAACAGCTGTTTTATTCAGACACTGAAACTGAGAAAAAATATGCAATTTGCTGCAGATGCTGATGTTTATATGATGTAATTCTGATGCTTGTAATGTAAATCAGTGAGATCTTTCTAACAGTACATCAGATACTGACATAAAATGCTATAAATATCAGCGGTCGCTCTATATCTCCAGTAACATGTCTCAGTGAGATGAGAGTGAAATGCTCCAAACATATAATGCAGTGATTGAGAGCTGAAGAAATAAAGGCTCCTCAGAAGATGTGAGATGTTCTGGAGGCTTGAGAAGATCATTCCTCCGCTGAGGAACAGTGAAAGTAAAGCTTCTGGAAACAAACGCTCCTCAAAAGATCCTGAGGATCAGATTTGAGACGCACTGATTTTTCTAAAAAATTATTCAAAGTTTTGATCATGGTGATCATTTAGAGGCTTTAGAAATTCATACAGTAAAGCTAAGATACAGTAGCTTTTTAGGGTTGAACTGTTATGTGCTCTTTAATAAACTGTAAAATCACATGACCCTCACAATTTTATCTACAGCATATTGCTTGCCCTGACAACATAGTATTTTACAAATATGTTTCATATTGAGTTGTATTCTTATGAATGCTCGTTCAACAAAAACTCTTTGCTCTGCTTTCACATGTGCTGCCACTAATGACTTTTTATTTACTAACAATTGCAAATGCGTTGGACTAATTGTTATTATATAATGCTAAAACTAAATTGCTTCAGATAAAATAAATGTTAACTGAAAATAAAATAAAATATACAAAAACTTAAACTTATTTTATTTAAGCTATTTGCCAAGGCAACCTTTCTCATTTTCTTTAAAGTTGAAGTACTCAAATAATTTAAACTAAATAATTTAAAACTATTAGTAGCTAAAAATATAAAGACATATTTTAAAAAGACAAAAAGAGACAAAAACACAACAAAATTACTAAAACTTTAACTAAAAACTGTTATGTGTTCTTTAATAAACTGTAAAATCATATGACCCTCACAATTTTATCTACAGCATATTGCTTGCCCTGACAACATAGTATTTTACAAATGTTTCATATTGAGTTGTATTCTTATGAATGCTCGTTCAACAAAAACTCTTTACTCTGCTTTCACATGTGCTGCCACTAATTACTTTTTATTTACTAACAATTGCAAATGCGTTGGACTAATTGTTGTTATAGAATGCTAAAACTAAATTGCTTCAGATAAAATAAATGTTAACTGAAAATAAAATAAAATATACAAAAACTTAAACTTATTTTATTTAAGCTATTTGCCAAGGCAACCTTTCTCATTTTCTTTAAAGTTGAAGTACTCAAATAATTTAAACTAAATAATTTAAAACTATTAGTAGCTAAAAATATAAAGACATATTTTAAAAAGACAAAAAGAGACAAAAACACAACAAAATTACTAAAACTTTAACTAAAATGAAAGTTAAAACAGACCATACAAAAAAAAATCTAAAATATTAACAAAAGCTATAATATTATATCAACAGTTTGCCGATTATTCGGCACCGATAGGCGATTGCTGGAACTATCGGTTATCGGCAAAAATCAATGCCGATATTTTTTCCGGTTTGCGGCTGAGAAGATTTTGGCACGTGACACCACGCGGAGTGGGACTCTTCAGATGCCGATTTAAAACACGAAACCGCAGGTAAACAGTACACTACAGGTCATGTTTTCATATCATCATAAAGTCATTCATTTGTTATCTAGATGCTGCATTGTAGAGAAAGAACAGAAGTATGTTTGCTGTAAATGCTGAGAGGACGCGGACATTATTTGGTTAAAAACAGTGTGACAGAAACAAATGTTTCATGTCACGATTGTTAGCATCAGTTTATATCCAGCTCGTCAATTTAATGCATTCATTATCCAGCGAAGATGCAGATTTAAAGCTGTTAAAGTTTCGACAGAAACAAACCAGAAACGCGTCTGATTTCAGTTCTTTTTTTATCGTCACTGAAATACATATTTTATTTTGATTAACCATCAAGTGTTCTCAAATAGAAACAAATAGAGTATACATATAATATGCATATGTATATAATTTCAATGCATTTGTGTAGGTAATCACAGACGGCCATATATAAGCATGACTGTATGGATTTATATTAAATGGTGTCACAATCATGATGATGACAAACCTGAACTCAGGTCTAGGGTTAATAAATGCTGTAGAAGTATTGTTCATTGTTAGATTTTTAACATTGGCTAATTCATTTTTCAGTTTTAAAGTATCTGTTATCGTTAGTTAATGCACTATGAACTATCATGAATGATCAAGGTATAATTAATAATTTAATATTTATTTATATTTAAAAAGGACTGTGCATTTTCATGGTTCAGTACAGTTTTTGTATGTTATTAATGAAGTTAAGCATTATTTTAGTTGGTGTGTTATGTTTGTTTTCATTCAGTACATATTTTAAAAGCATAATTTAAATTACTTTAACTTCTGATGTAGTTTATAGAATTTATTTTTTATTCATTTATTTTTGTTACCTTTGTATCCTTTCGCCAAAAGCAATTCCAAGCCAGCGTTGTAAAAATAGAGAATCTTGGCTTGGTTAAATAAGGGTTAAAATTTAAATAAATAACTACAATAAAAAAACACATATGATTTCAGTACAGTCAGGTTATTGTATTACAAGAGGACAGGGTTTGCTGGTCTGTGCCATGATCTGAACTCATCAATAGATGTCAGTGTCGTACAGACTGTGTTCTTCAATGACTAGTGTTTCATTTCAGCCTAAATGTGCTCTTTGACATGCAGCCTGTGCACTGGAATACAGACTTTCTTTCCTTTTACACAGAATCAATAGAAGGAAACATGATATGTGTAAAATTAACATGCATGATCTTGGATCAGCTGGCATTTATTTGTCAGTTTTAGTCATTAATTTTAATAATTACATAATATATAATTACTT
>NW_015506011.1:241458-243228 GCF_001515645.1 Sinocyclocheilus grahami
TTAAATAGTAATCATAAAAGGGTTTACAAGAAATAATTTTAAAAGAAGTAAAAATGGAAGAAATGAGTTCAAATTAAATAAAGGTTGCAACTGGCTAATATCCCATATGGCAAAAAAACAATATATATTCTCAATTATGTTTCATATATATATATACACACACACACATTTGCTAAAATATGTTTAAAAATATATATTTATGTAAATACTAATATTTTCTACCAATATATTTTCTGGCCATTTTTTGTACATTTTTTTTTACATATATTTAAAAATATATAAATGTATTTTTTAAAAGCATTTAAAAATATATTTTATACTCTAATATATTTAAATCCAAGAAAATACATTCACATACATCACGTTTGAAGAAAAAACGTATTTGTTGTATGTAACGTGTGTGGACATACAGTATAACACATTTGAATAAAAATCAGCAAGGAACATACTTTACAATGTTAAAAAAAAAAAGTACTATACGTGAGCCGTGCTGGCAGAATGAGTGTGAACGCACATGTATGTAACGTGTGTGGACATACAGTATAACACATTTGAATAAAAATCAGCAAGGAACATACTTTACAATGTAAAAAAAAAAAGTACTATACGTGAGCCGTGCTGGCAGAATGAGTGTGAACGCACACGGGCTGATTTTGAGCTACAGGCAAAAAAAAAAGTGAAAAATGTTGATTTTGAGGTTTTCACAAAAATGAGTTCATTAAGCCCTCGTCTAGCGATCCCAGTGCTCCAAATAATAATTTTAGATGTTTAATTACCTTTATTCGTACGTTTTCTGAGAGGAGTAGCTTTTCTCTGCTCGTTTCTTGCACTGACTGTCATCTGAAGCGCACCGACTGCACGCGATACGCACACGGGCTGATTTTGAGCTACAGCAAAAAAAAAAGTGAAAAATGTTGATTTTGAGGTTTTCACAAAAATGAGTTCATTAAGCCCTCGTCTACTGATTCCAATGCTCCAAATAATAATTTCAGATATTTAATTACCTTTATTTGTACGTTGTCTGAGAGGAGTACCTTTTCTCCGCTCGCTTCTCACGCTGACGCATCCGATAAATATACATATACACAGAATTACAGTATTTAAGTATTCACGCAAACATAATCTGTTATGTCTTAAGTGAACGTTTGAGGAACTGTTGGGGAAAAACAACATTATATTAGATCCGTGCATTACTGTGGGTCTTAATATATCGGCCGTCTGTCTCATTAATCTGAATTTAACAATAAAAGAAAAGAGGGAGTCACTCGCTGATTGAACTGCTTTTGTAGTTTTAGTAATCAGGTTATTTGTAATGAACACACTAAAGGGATTTTTACATTTGATTAGGTCTTTTACAGAAAAATGTGAATATAAAAATAACTCATTTTTGAAAATGTTCTCATTGTGACTCATTTTGCCAGCACAGTTCACACACACACACACACACACACACACACACTGTGTATATATATATATATATATATATATAAAACATACAGTAGGAGCTACAGCATGAGGATTGCAACACACTGGTGTACTGATACTGTCAATATACTGTATATTTACATATTATATATACATTATCGGTCAAAACTTTAGAATAAAAGTATCTTCTGCTCAGCAAGGCTGCATTTATTTGATAAAAAAATACAGTAAAAACAGTGAAATATTATTCTAATGTAAAACAGCAGTTTTCTATGTGAATCTCTGTTAAACTGTAATGTATTTCTGTGATGCGCAGCTGTATTTTCAGCATCATTCCTCCAGTCT
>NW_015506011.1:243297-299027 GCF_001515645.1 Sinocyclocheilus grahami
TGTGTATATATATATATATATATATATATAAAACATACAGTAGGAGCTACAGCATGAGGATTGCAACACACTGGTGTACTGATACTGTCAATATACTGTATATTTACATATTATATATACATTATCGGTCAAAACTTTAGAATAAAAGTATCTTCTGCTCAGCAAGGCTGCATTTATTTGATTAAAAAATACAGTAAAAACAGTGAAATATTATTGTAATGTAAAACAGCTGTTTTCTATGTGAATCTCTGTTAAACTGTAATGTATTTCTGTGATGCGCAGTTATTATCCCAAACTTTGGAATGGTAATGTATCACATGTAATTGTAATAATAATCTTGTTTCTTGAGCAGCAAATCAGTATATTATACTGATTTCTGAAGATCATGTGACACTGAAGACTGGAGGAATGATGCTGAAAATACAGCTGCGCATCACAGAAATACATTACAGTTTAACAGAGATTCACAGAGAAAACAGTTGTTTTAATTTGTAATAATATTTCACAATTTTTACTGTATTGAAAATTCAGCTTTGATCACAGAAATAAATTACAGATATTCACATAATTGTAATAATATGTCAAAATTTGTACTGATTTTACTGTATTTTTGATCAAATTAAAAGCAGCCTCGGTGAGCCTTTGAACGGCTATGTATATATTATTTTCACAGATCTTCATTTCAACTTTTTGCTCAAATTGTTATGATGATAATATACAACAAATGTTGTCACTAGTAGTTTCAGACATTCAGCAGTGTCCAGTTTCGTTTGTTATTAACCAGCTGTTTTCATATGCATACAAATGGCATCTGATGAAGTGTTTGTGTGTGTTTTCTGGCTACACGTGTGTGTGCTGAAGGCATTAAAGCGAACGAGTGCAGCTGGTATGAATGACTCACTCTCTCTCTCTCTCCTCTATTTCTGGAGTTTATCTCCAGGCTTGTATTTCAACAGCCAAAAAGAGAGGGTGACGTGGTGCTGGGATGAAGTCTTGGATGTTCAGTATGTATCTCAAGAGGCAGGCGTATACATCCGCTCATAGCTCCACGTTTTGGCCTCACTTTGCGTATTTGCATGTGTTTTATGTGCATTTGTGTTAATAACTGTCTATGTTCTGTGTGTCATCACCATCCATAACAGTCGAGATAGAACCCCATATTAACTGCCTGTGATAAGGTGTTCATGTATGTTTTTATTTCTAGTGTACACATACACACCCCTAAAACTCATGTTGATCTTGAATGAGAGGAGAGAGGTCAATATAACAAAACAGCATTCTAAAAATTCACATTTTAATATTCAAAAAATGTTAAAATGTCCAGTTTTCTTGTTTAACTTTATTTAAAGCACCACATGCATCCCATTCCCATTATATAATCCCTGAGGAAAAACCTCTAGCTACTAGTCTGGCTGCTGGAGAAATCTACAAACACAGCAAGTTGTTCAATTAATTTAGTGTATAGCTAATAGAAAAGATCAGAGTTTGGATAAAGTTTGGAATAATGATTTTTTTTAATGGAATAATTACGTTTTTTTCCCCCTTCTGCTCACCAAGGCTGCATTTATTTGATCAGCAATACAGTAAAAATTGTGAAATATTATTACAATTTAAAATATCTGTCTTTTATATTAATATATATTAAACTGTAATGTATTTCTGTGATGCGCAGCTGTATTTTCAGCATCATTACTCCAGTCTTCAGTGCCACATGATCTTCAGAAATCATTCTAACATGCTGATTTTTAAATAAATTATTTTATAATATATCATTTTAATATTTTTTAAATATATTAAAATAGAAAATATTTTAAATTGTAATAATATTTCACGATTCACCAAAGACAGTGTGTATTTTTGCTCATATAAATGCAGCCTTGGCAAGCAGAAGAGAAGAAAATTGTAATTTTATATATATAATGTTTTTGCAGTGTATATATTTATATGCATGTGTATGCATGTTTATACATCACTCTGATGCTAAGAATATGCTCTGCGCGGTTTATATCAAAGTGAGCCAATTCTACAATCCCTAAAGATCGGTGGGTTTTAACCCTGCTGACAAACACTCATTCGATTCTTTCTCCAGGCTCACAAAACTTTGCTCTGTTGGCTGTGAGTAAATGTCAGGTAATAAATGGCTAGAGACTCTGTATGTGCACTTTGGCTTAATCAATAACTCTCTGAGTAATATAAGCCGCTGATTAAACGTCACCTGTACAGATAGCAGCGGCTGCGGCAGATCGTTTATCGTCAGCCGAGTTATGAGCTATTTATTGTGATAGATTCTCAAAGCGCTCTGAGATGCTTACAGCTGCATGACTGAGGCGTCCTTCATAACCAGTCCTTATCAAAGGCCTTGGAAACTTTACATATAATGACGTACAGATATTGTGCCAGAAACTATTCTGGTTAAAACAATACAAAAAAATAATTTCCTCATACTATAAATGATATGCTCCAGGAATTCAAGGTTATTTTGTCCATAAAGAAACAGATTCTTAACAATGTCATATCAATCTTTCAATACAGATCTAGTTTTTCACATCAAGAACTACACTACCCATAATTCTTAGCAAGATCAACCAGAGAGCGCAAACATCCATTAAACACTGCAAATAAATCAAGTCTGTCTCCCTGCTTGGTCAACTACTTTTTTATATACAGTAAGTTTATTTTGCAATAACTTAAAATATTGTTTGATACTTATATTCAGTGACTGCAAACCAATATTTTGATATTTGATTCTTGTTACATTTACATCCAATTTGCAACCGTGTATTGTGCAGTGTTTCATGGGATGAGTGGTTTATTCATTAATAAAATCATTTTTATGAATAAATATTCATAATATTATTCACTCATAAAATAATTTGTATGTACACAAACTTGTACAACATCTAATTTATTCAGTTTTTGCTGTAGCACACCGAACATGTTAAAAATGCACTATAAACGAAGATATTTTTAAATATAAAATATATAATTTTTTTTAAATGTTAAATATTAAATATGATAAATAAATATATTTATCTAAAAAAATCTGTGAATACTTGATGCAAGTGACATAAGGTTTTATACTGTAGTTTATACTTACACTGAACTAAATAATATTTAAATTAATTTATAAAAAATATATATTAATTTTATAAATATTAATTAAAAATATTTAGTATAAATATGTAAATATTTTATCAACACTATATTTGAATAATTATTTTGCATATAGGCATTTATGATCTGAATATGTTTTATATTTTAAAATGTAAATATTTAAAATAAGATGAATGTGTAGTTATCAAGACTTTAAGACTTTAATTAGTTTTTTATGACTTTTAATGACGCCTGAGCAAACGACTCATCCACTGTTTGAAATAAATCTGTGAATACTTGATGCAAATATGCAAGATTTTGTACTGTAGTTCATACTGTACTTTTGTTCTTATACTGTACTAACTAATATTTTTACAATATTGTAATTCAAAATCAACACATTTTAAACTGTTAAATTGTTAAACTGTTTAATAAAAACAGTTTAACATAAATATAAATATTTTATCAACTTTTTTTTTGCTTAAAGGCCTTTAAGATTTATAAAACATAAACACTATAAAACATATATATTACATTTTTTAAACAATTAAAAAAAAGTTATATTACAAAATGTAAATATCTAATGTAACATAAAAACATATAGTTATCAACTCTGTAAATTGAGTAAACTAAATTTCAAGACTAGTGCAAAGCTACAGAACAGGCCTCAGAGAGTGTTATTGTGTTGGAGTCTCAGCTGATCTTGATGCTCTCACACTCGTTCTTACACCGTAACTGAACTTGAGAGGATCTGAGCGTCTTACACACCAGTCCCAGAGCAGGGAGGAGGGGCCTGTAAGCACAATTAACTGATAGTGAAGTTATCAAGCAGATAATTAACTTCAAACATTTAACTGTACTGTACTAGCTCACAGCAGCGGTGTGTCTGTGCCAGTGCACTCGGGCGTGTTTCACACTCACACACACACACACACACACACACACACTCACACACACTCACACACTCACACTCACACTCACACGCACACACACACACACAGACACACACAGACACACACAGACACACACAGACACACACAGACACACACAGACACACACAGACACACACAGACACACACAGACACACACAGACACACACAGACACACACAGACACACACAGACACACACAGACACACACAGACACACACAGACACACACAGACACACACAGACACACACAGACACACACAGACACACACAGACACACACAGACACACACAGACACACACAGACACACACAGACACACACAGACACACACAGACACACACAGACACACACAGACACACACAGACACACACAGACACACACAGACACACACAGACACACACAGACACACACAGACACACACAGACACACACAGACACACACAGACACACACAGACACACACAGACACACACAGACACACACAGACACACACAGACACACACAGACACACACAGACACACACAGACACACACAGACACACACAGACACACACAGACACACACAGACACACACAGACACACACAGACACACACAGACACACACAGACACACACAGACACACACAGACACACACAGACACACACAGACACACACAGACACACACAGACACACACAGACACACACAGACACACACAGACACACACAGACACACACAGACACACACAGACACACACAGACACACACAGACACACACAGACACACACAGACACACACAGACACACACAGACACACACAGACACACACAGACACACACAGACACACACAGACACACACAGACACACACAGACACACACAGACACACACAGACACACACAGACACACACAGACACACACAGACACACACAGACACACACAGACACACACAGACACACACAGACACACACAGACACACACAGACACACACAGACACACACAGACACACACAGACACACACAGACACACACAGACACACACAGACACACACAGACACACACAGACACACACAGACACACACAGACACACACAGACACACACAGACACACACAGACACACACAGACACACACAGACACACACAGACACACACAGACACACACAGACACACACAGACACACACAGACACACACAGACACACACAGACACACACAGACACACACAGACACACACAGACACACACAGACACACACAGACACACACAGACACACACAGACACACACAGACACACACAGACACACACAGACACACACAGACACACACAGACACACACAGACACACACAGACACACACAGACACACACAGACACACACAGACACACACAGACACACACAGACACACACAGACACACACAGACACACACAGACACACACAGACACACACAGACACACACAGACACACACAGACACACACAGACACACACAGACACACACAGACACACACAGACACACACAGACACACACAGACACACACAGACACACACAGACACACACAGACACACACAGACACACACAGACACACACAGACACACACAGACACACACAGACACACACAGACACACACAGACACACACAGACACACACAGACACACACAGACACACACAGACACACACAGACACACACAGACACACACAGACACACACAGACACACACAGACACACACAGACACACACAGACACACACAGACACACACAGACACACACAGACACACACAGACACACACAGACACACACAGACACACACAGACACACACAGACACACACAGACACACACAGACACACACAGACACACACAGACACACACAGACACACACAGACACACACAGACACACACAGACACACACAGACACACACAGACACACACAGACACACACAGACACACACAGACACACACAGACACACACAGACACACACAGACACACACAGACACACACAGACACACACAGACACACACAGACACACACAGACACACACAGACACACACAGACACACACAGACACACACAGACACACACAGACACACACAGACACACACAGACACACACAGACACACACAGACACACACAGACACACACAGACACACACAGACACACACAGACACACACAGACACACACAGACACACACAGACACACACAGACACACACAGACACACACAGACACACACAGACACACACAGACACACACAGACACACACAGACACACACAGACACACACAGACACACACAGACACACACAGACACACACAGACACACACAGACACACACAGACACACACAGACACACACAGACACACACAGACACACACAGACACACACAGACACACACAGACACACACAGACACACACAGACACACACAGACACACACAGACACACACAGACACACACAGACACACACAGACACACACAGACACACACAGACACACACAGACACACACAGACACACACAGACACACACAGACACACACAGACACACACAGACACACACAGACACACACAGACACACACAGACACACACAGACACACACAGACACACACAGACACACACAGACACACACAGACACACACAGACACACACAGACACACACAGACACACACAGACACACACAGACACACACAGACACACACAGACACACACAGACACACACAGACACACACAGACACACACAGACACACACAGACACACACAGACACACACAGACACACACAGACACACACAGACACACACAGACACACACAGACACACACAGACACACACAGACACACACAGACACACACAGACACACACAGACACACACAGACACACACAGACACACACAGACACACACAGACACACACAGACACACACAGACACACACAGACACACACAGACACACACAGACACACACAGACACACACAGACACACACAGACACACACAGACACACACAGACACACACAGACACACACAGACACACACAGACACACACAGACACACACAGACACACACAGACACACACAGACACACACAGACACACACAGACACACACAGACACACACAGACACACACAGACACACACAGACACACACAGACACACACAGACACACACAGACACACACAGACACACACAGACACACACACAGGCGGAGGGATGATATATATATATATATATATATATATACAGTATATATTCTATTACTACTTCAACTACAGTTTTGTATTACAGTTCTTCAGTTACTTCTATTACTGCTGGCAAGTTTCTCTCAAAGTTATGAACAAACATACTTCCAGTAACATTAATAGAACTTTCAGTGTTATCTGGTCTTAATAACGTTCTCAAAACGCACCACCAAAAACATTATTTATACATAGTTTATTTTATTTTTTTCTTTACATTTTTCTCAAAATTTTGAAGTAATGTTAATAGAGCGTTCGTTAAAATTATCTGGTCTTTAATAATATTCTCAAAACATTAGCACAAAAACATTTATACATCGTTCATAGAACGTTTTTTTTCTGAAACGTTCTAATTAGACATTTGTCTGCTTTTTAAATGTTTCAGAATGTTTAGAGAACATTCAAAAGTAACATAATTAAGTTACAAAGTTTACATAATGTTTGCAAAAGGATCAAATGGAACGTTCCCTCAACGTTCGCAAAACCAAGAAAAAACGTTTTTAAACATTCAGAGAACGTTCCGAGATAATGTGTTTATAACTTAATAGAAACATTAGCAAAACGGATTTTTGCTAGCTGTGACACTGGGGTCTTTCAACATTCGCAGATGACCATAGAAACGCATCAAAGTAATTTTACAGCTGACTTTTGAAGTGCGACATTCCCTCGATACGATTATTTTTATATAATAGTCTCCATTCTGTTTAAAGCCATTTCTCGAGGGCTTACTAAATGAATCCTTTGTAAGTCAGCCCCGAATTATAACCTCACAGATGAGGCTTTAAACCACTGCTTACACAAGCCTGGCATCAGACGTTATATCATGTCGATGATTTCTTAGAGCAGCTCATTCTGCTGGATGGACGATCCTCTCGCACTTATCCAGCTCTTCCTCAATCAGGGCTTCAGCAGAGAGCTCACAGAGCTTAGCACAGCAGAATTAATCTGAGACAAAGCCCAGCTCTGTTCCTTTTAGCCAACATGTTCAACAAATGCATAACAAGCGAGTATGAACTTTGTGTTTGAGTGTTTGATTTCACTGTAAAAGCATGCAAGTTTCCATTTGTGACCATGCAAACTTCACACAATGAAATGTGTCCATAAACAGTGGCGTCAAACATTTGAGACCAAGTAAAAAAAAAAGCTCCTTTTTATTGTTAAAAATAATGTTATATAGTATATGTTATTTAAAAAAAATTCTAATAACAATTCAAATAAAACTGAATTATCAGCATGACAATTTAAGTGAAAACTTTATTTATTTATTAATTACACATATTTCTGAATTGTGCTAGTTGTTGTACAGCCACATGGCTTTAAGGTTTGTTAAAACGTTCTGCTTATTTCCAAGGTTAAGTAAAACAAAATATGAATTAATTTTAAAAATTTAAATAATTCTACCAATAATTCAAAACAAATGACAAATTAAATTATCAGCATGACAATTTAAGTGTTTTCTTTTATTGGTATTATTTTTACATAAATTTTTACATTTTTGTAGTTGTACAACCTTTTTAATTTTGGTTTGAATTTTTGTTAAAACATTCCATTTATTTCCAGGTTTAAAAAAAAAAATAAAAATCCCATTATTTAAAATAGTTCTAATAACAATTCGAATCAAATCATAAATTAGAATATCAGCATGACAAGTTACGTGAAAACTTTATTTCAAAATATTACATGAATTTCTGTAGTTCTGTACTTATTGTTTTAATTGTTGCTAAAATGTTCTGAAAAAATCACAATAAAAATTTAAATCAAATTATAAATTGGATTACCAGTATTACAATGTAAGTGAGAAGGTTTTTTTTTCTTTCCGAAAATTTACATATTTCTGAATTTGACTGTTTTTTTATAACCATATAATTATATATTATAACCATTATAACCATAGAAACTATAAAAATCCCTTTATTTAAAATTATTCTCAAAACAAATTACAAATGAGATTACCAGCATGGCAGTTAAAAAAATTAAATTTGACATACATTTCTGAATTTCAGTTGTTGTTGTTCCAACATTTAGCTTATTTCCATAAAAATAAAAATATATCCCTTTTGTCTCCAACCTTTGGACCTGGCTATATTTTTGCTCTCTCTATCAAATATGACTGGTTGAAGTCTATTCAATTAGTGCTGGTCACTTATGGCACATCATACATCACCTGGGCCACGTGAAAACATATTGATTTGGTTTTACCAAAAAACTGCGGACAGTGAATCATTCTCAGAGTGCGTGTGAGTTGTTTGTGCACGTCTGCAGGAAGTGGCGTTATTAATAGCCGGTTTTGCATATAGATTGGATTTGGGCTGAACTCTCAGCCGCGGCAGCATTTCATGTCAAAACGCTCAATCCATGCTTTCTGTGCTTTATTGCTGAGCATAGAGAGATATTACATAAGGCAATCCCAGTAATGCATCCTGGGGATTTACAGAGCGAGATAAAGAAGTTGCTCAACACTAACCCACGGCTGCAGCCTTTACCTGACCCGCCAACAACTCACACACATGACATGCTGGAGAGAAACCAGAGAGGCATTTCATGATGATGTTTGTGCAATCTGAGTGTTCACATGGCACAATGAACACAGTAAACAATTCAGTGCTTTTATTTGTTGAGAGATCAGATTGAATGTTTCCAATCAATTCCAGTTTTCAGTTCCGAAATGTGATGCAACAAGATATTCAAAACATGCAGGGTGGGATTTTATACATCAGAAATAAAAAGTGACCATTATAAGTCACTTTTAAATTAAATATTAGGGGGGGGGGAATCAATATATGCACTTTTTTTGGTACCATACACTCTCAGAAAAAAAGAGAGCGAGATAAAGAAGTTGCTCAACACTAACCCACGGCTGCAGCCTTTACCTGACCTGCCAACAACTCACACACATGACATGCTGGAGAGAAACCAGAGAGGCATTTCATGATGATGTTTGTGCAATCTGAGTGTTCACATGGCACAATGAACACAGTAAACAATTCAGTGCTGAGAGATCAGATTGAATGTTTCCAATCAATTCCAGTTTTCAGTTCCGAAATGTGATGCAACAAGATATTCAAAACATGCAGGGTGGGATTTTATACATCAGAAATAAAAAGTGACCATTATAAGTCACTTTTAAATTAAATATTAGGGGGGGGGGAATCAATATATGCACTTTTTTTGGTACCATACACTCTCAGAAAAAAAGGTACAAAAGGTACCGCCCCAGTGACAGCTATTGTACCTTTTTTTCTGAGAGTGTACTGTTTATTGTTCAACATCAGAGATTATTTAATTCATCAGTATTGGCTGATATTGGATATTTTATTAAATGTTTAATTTATATTCATCAACATATTTTGAAAAATTACAACTTTTTAAATATAATGTTTTAAGTAAAACTGTTTCTCTAATTCAAAAGGTAAATATTTGGGTTGTTTTAAGCCATATTTTTTTAAAACAAACAGCAACATATAGATTTTACAATGCAGAAAATGTCTCGATCTTCTCTTTATGAATTCAACAACAGCTCACTTAAACACAACCCAGCATACTTTAACATAGCTGTATACAGTAGACAAACTACTGCTGTATTTATGTAGTTTCTTATTCATTTAAAAAACGTATCACTTATAATTGATTGTTTTTGCA
The DNA here is from genome assembly GCF_001515645.1 of Sinocyclocheilus grahami. Lineage (NCBI taxonomy): Eukaryota > Metazoa > Chordata > Actinopteri > Cypriniformes > Cyprinidae > Sinocyclocheilus > Sinocyclocheilus grahami. Next base: position 254,137 of record NW_015506011.1, read on the forward strand.
GTGTCACATTTGCATAACAATACTTTATGTCCACATGAGCTGCATTATGCTCACAAAGCTCCACTAGTATAATGTTAATATCTTAAAGGGACGGTTCACCTAAAAATGAAAGTTCTGTTGCTATTTATTCAAACCTGTATGTTGTGATTTATTCATGGAACTCACACATCATACGGAAAAAATGTTTTTTTTCATATGATGAAAATATTTGCTAAATATTAGCACAAAAACGTTAATACATTGTTCTTGGAACATTCAGAGAACATTTAAAAGTAACACTCTCATAATGTTTGTAAAATGATCAAATGGAATGTTTCCTTAACATTAACGTATACCCAAGAAAAAATGTTTCAAAAACTGTATTTTCATGTTGTTAATACATGTTTCTGGTCTGATTGTTAATGACTCATTTAGAGATGCACAATATTAAAATTCCGGCTGATTCCAATAATGTAGATAGTTAGATTATAAATCCATAATATTCTGTCTAAAATTAAACAAAGTGTATTTAGGCATCACAGCATCATAATGTACAGTATGACAACCAATATTTGTTTTGAGATTTGTTATAAATTAAATGATTAGTGTTTAAAATATTAATTCTCGATCTTCTCTTTATGAATTCAACAACAGCTCACTTAAACACAACCCAGCATACTGTAACATAGCTGTTAATATTTTAAACTACTGCCGTATTTATGTAGTTTCTTATTCATTTAAAAAACGTATCACTTATAATTGATTGTTTTTGCAGTGTCACATTTGCATAACAATACTTTATGTCCACATGAGCTGCATTATGCTCACAAAGCTCCACTAGTATAATGTTAATATCTTAAAGGGACGGTTCACCTAAAAATGAAAGTTCTGTTGCTATTTATTCAAACCTGTATGTTGTGATTTATTCATGGAACTCACACATCATACGGAAAAAATGTTTTTTTTCATATGATGAAAATATTTGCTAAATATTAGCACAAAAACGTTAATACATTGTTCTTGGAACATTCAGAGAACATTTAAAAGTAACACTCTCATAATGTTTGTAAAATGATCAAATGGAATGTTTCCTTAACATTAACGTATACCCAAGAAAAAATGTTTCAAAAACTGTATTTTCATGTTGTTAATACATGTTTCTGGTCTGATTGTTAATGACTCATTTAGAGATGCACAATATTAAAATTCCGGCTGATTCCAATAATGTAGATAGTTAGATTATAAATCCATAATATTCTGTCTAAAATTAAACAAAGTGTATTTAGGCATCACAGCATCATAATGTACAGTATGACAACCAATATTTGTTTTGAGATTTGTTATAAATTAAATGATTAGTGTTTAAAATATTAATTTTAATTTAACATTTAATTAAATAGTCGATATCTCCCAATACTGATAAGTTAAATAGTCTCTAAATTTGAACAATAAACAATATGGCACCAAAAAGATTCATTTGTGCACATTTATTGCTATTTTTATTTAATCAAATTAATATTTACATTGCAAAATGATAAAGTGGAATGTTTGCCTAACATTGATGTATAACTAAGAAAAACTTTTCAAAACATTAAAAAAAACTGGATGTTCTGACATCACACATTTTTTATAATGTTTTTGTTTAGTGTTTTTTGACCTTTCGGTTGACCTTTTTTTTTTGTGGTATTTCTCTGGTAGGTTCTCTGAAAAAATGTTTTTTATTGTTTGTGAGTGTGTGTGTGTGTGTGTGTGTGAGAGAGAGAGAAAGAATGCAAGTTTGAATCAAGAACATAATGAGAGAATTTTCATTTTGGGTTGAACTGTTTCTTTTAACTAAATTAAGACTAATAATGAAGGCATTTCAAACGGTGCATTGATTTTCTGCAGACGGCCGATCTCATGTCTTTCCTCCTCCTCCTCCTCCTCCTCTTCCGCAGCAGCAGCACTTCAGATTGTCAGACTCTGTCTGCACCTCCTGCTAGAAAGTTATGATGAATCCTTTCCAATTTCACTTTCCGCTGTGTGGAAGTAAGTCAATCAGTGCATTGTGCTGCAGGAAGGATCGGCCGTGAAATAAATTCAGTCTGTGGAAAACTGCTCTTTAGCAAGAGAGAGACTTGAACATATCATCAACTAACCAGAATAGCATCAAACAGTTGCCAGATTTGAGGAAAAACGACTCTGAGCGGCATTTAATTCTCTTCCATATCTAATATTTTCTCTTGTGCATGAAGCTAAAATCTCCACAGTCATAATTCGCATGCATTGATCAGCAGTGATTTCCAGGTTTCTGACAGCACAATGACGTGACGTCCTCCATAAATAGCAGCTGATGTGTTTGTGATGAAGCTTTTTTTTTTTTTAAATCAGTCGTTCAGTAAATGACCCACACCGTTAATGTTGAGCGTGCATGTTATTTCATCAGCAGTGAGCGGGAGGAATCGAGTGTGTGGAAATGAACACATGCTATTCAGCACTTCTACATACTGGACGTGTTGAAATGAATTGTGTGAATGAGCATTTTAATGAGTCCACAGTCAAACTGAGAGAGTGATTTCCGTTCAGTAATCATGCTCCTCGGTTCAGGCGCTTCTGTAGGCCTGCAGTGTTTGGGAGGCAGTGAATGCAGGGAAACTGTGCTGCTCAATAAATGTAACGCTGCTGATAATGTAATCTGCTGCGTATCGATTGAGGCTGTATTAGGTGAGCGCAAGCACAATCCAGCCCTCTTTATAGTCCCAAAATAACAGGCTGTTTCAGTAACGAGAGACACATGACAATATTTGGTTACACTTTATTTTAAAGTGTCCTTGTTACAGTGTAATTATACATTTAAGTACTAAGTAATATTAATTAACTACATGTACTTACTATATGGTTAGGGTTTGGTTTAGGGTTACTTGCATGTAATTAAGCATAAAACTTTTTTTTTATAGATGTCACCATGCGCCCCCAGTTCATTACTTGCATCAAATGCAGAATTATTTTGTATTACAAGTTTTCTGAAATGTTATGTTTAAATATGCAAATGAGGAGTTTTTTATTAAGTATGCACTCACTTGCATGCATTTCCAGAACATAAATCTGAACGTTGGATGAAGTCAGGTTCAAAATTCTTGTTTGATTTTGTTGACATACTAGATTTTGGATTCTTCGTTTTATCACTCCATAAATCTGAAAATACTATCTAATACAGAAAGCAATAAAACAATGGTTTTGCCAATAGTGTCTTGTATTAAATAACTGAAATGTGTCATTTTTTTATTATATATCATTATTTTTTTTTATGAAATTTAGTGTTTAAATGAATGTAATAAAATGTCATAATGCAAAAAAATAATAAATGCTTCTAAAACTATGCTTAATTTTTAGTATTTGAACCAAACATGTTCTTCTTCAGCTAATCATGTGATCTCATGATAATAAAGCACTTGCTTTAGATCACTAGTATCACTGAAGTGAACTACTCATTTCTTAGATTTAAAAGTCATTTATAATGCAAAAAGATAGTTAGCGCACAGTAAAGTATCGTGCGTGCATGCATGCATGTGTGTATGTGTGTGTGTGTGTGTGTCTGTTTACAGAAAAATAAAATAAAAGAATGCAAGTTTGAATCAAGAACATAATGAGAGAATTTTCAAATTTTCATGAACTGTTTCTTTTAACTAAATTAAGACTAATAATGAAGGCATTTCAAACGGTGCATTGATTTTCTGCAGACGGCCGATCTCATGTCTTTCCTCCTCCTCCTCCTCCTCCTCTTCCGCAGCAGCAGCACTTCAGATTGTCAGACTCTGTCTGCACCTCCTGCTAGAAAGTTATGATGAATCCTTTCCAATTTCACTTTCCGCTGTGTGGAAGTGAGTCAATCAGTGCATTGTGCTGCAGGAAGGATCGGCCGTGAAATAAATTCAGTCTGTGGAAAACTGCTCTTTAGCAAGAGAGAGACTTAAACATATCATCAACTAACCAGAATAGCATCAAACAGTTGCCAGATTTGAGGAAAAACGACTCTGAGCGGCATTTAATTCTCTTCCATATCTAATATTTTCTCTTGTGCATGAAGCTAAAATCTCCACAGTCATAATTCGCATGCATTGATCAGCAGTGATTTCCAGGTTTCTGACAGCACAATGACGTGACGTCCTCCATAAATAGCAGCTGATGTGTTTGTGATGAAGCTCTTTTTTTTTTTAATCAGTCGTTCAGTAAATGACCCACACCGTTAATGTTGAGCGTGCATGTTATTTCATCAGCAGTGAGCGGGAGGAATCGAGTGTGTGGAAATGAACACATGCTATTCAGCACTTCTACATACTGGACGTGTTGAAATGAATTGTGTGAATGAGCATTTTAATGAGTCCACAGTCAAACTGAGAGAGTGATTTCCGTTCAGTAATCATGCTCCTCGGTTCAGGCGCTTCTGTAGGCCTGCAGTGTTTGGGAGGCAGTGAATGCAGGGAAACTGTGCTGCTCAATAAATGTAACGCTGCTGATAATGTAATCTGCTGCGTATCGATTGAGGCTGTATTAGGTGAGCGCAAGCACAATCCAGCCCTCTTTATAGTCCCAAAATAACAGGCTGTTTCAGTAACGAGAGACACATGACAATATTTGGTTACACTTTATTTTAAAGTGTCCTTGTTACAGTGTAATTATACATTTAAGTACTAAGTAATATTAATTAACTACATGTACTTACTATATGGTTAGGGTTTGGTTTAGGGTTACTTGCATGTAATTAAGCATAAAACTTTTTTTTTATAGATGTCACCATGCGCCCCCAGTTCATTACTTGCATCAAATGCAGAATTATTTTGTATTACAAGTTTTCTGAAATGTTATGTTTAAATATGCAAATACTAGCATGTTTCTAACGTGATTAGCATGTTGCTAGCATTTTGCGAATGTTAGAGGAACATTCCATTTTGAAGACGTTATGAGAACGTTATTACTGACGAATGAGAGTTCCGAGTTCCGAGATTATAAAAATAGCATCACGTTCCCAGAACGTTTGCTCTCAACATTATGAGAATGTATATCGAATATTAGTGTTATGAGAACATTCCATGAGCATTATTTTAAGAATGTTTTGTCCTAACATTTACATGGAGAAAAAAACAGTTTTATATATATATAAAGTTATTATAGGAATGTTCCTCGTTAGATTGGGTCCCAGTCAAAAACGACTGGCCTACATAACATTGCTTGTAAATGCGATATTATTGCCAAATATTGGATTCTATCTTTTTATCAACCAGTTTTCTTTCAGTCAGCACAGGTTTTGTGTTTCTGTTTGGAACAGACTGATTGTAGGCCTCATTGATCTGAGCTCATGCACATCCGTTTCTGAATGAACATGGCCAAAATTATCCACAAATAATGCTTTTCGAGGTCATTTTTGACCAGGAACAACCAATTTACAAAACAATCAGTAATACTGTTTTCATAACTGAACAGGAAGGTTTTCAGAACATATTTTGGGTGACAGTGTACTTATTTTGTATTGCTTGCAACAACAGCGCGATTACAGTATGGTGCCATTCCTCTTGTGTGCCAAATAATAAAACCCGTACGAAAACCTCCCAAGGACCCATAACACATGCAAATGTGTCCCTGTTTACATGTATTGTGCTGATGTGCTTAGCCTTAATGAGGCATGAGCGTAATTGCAACTGTGTGGTATCTGCATCAAACCTACAAAGTAATTTGGTCTCCTCAGACATTACACGGATTTGGGAAATTACTGGCACCAGTATCCTGACATTAAATCAGAATCGGCTGAAGATTGGAATACTGTGGATTCAGACTCCCTGAAGAGCTCCGTAATGTGGTGTCTTTCATCTAGTACTTGAATTGAGCGCTGGCCTGAGGGAGACGGGATTAGAACAAAGCTGTGTTTCTCTAATTGGACACGACAAGCTCTGGTCAGTCAGATAAGGTGAGGACCACGGCTCAGTCCGGCGGTGAACCGCTGTAAGCTTCACACCACAGAGAACAGAGAAATCACACGTCCTTCTGTCAGATGATGCACATTTATTCCCCTCTAAATTTAGTTCATGCCCTGTTAGAGAGACTTAAACTAGATCAGAATAGAACACATTACAAAATGAACAATTTATGACTGGATGTTTGCAGTAATATTATAGATTGGAAGGGTTGAAATGACATCAGATTTTTTTCTTGCATGGCAAGTTTATTTATTTTGCACATTTCATACGCAGTGGTAATTCAAAGTGCTTTACGGATTTGTATTTGTATTATTTATTTTTTATAAAATAGCAATCATATGTTTAACAAGAAATATAAACAATAAAAAATGCAATAAAAGCAAGAAGTAAAAATTAAAAATAGATAAATTCAAATGAAATTAAATTCTACATTATGATTCTATATTACAATAAAATATTTTTAAAAAATGCAAATTTATTTGTATTGCGCCTTTCACGTTGTATTCAAAGCAGCTTGAGAAAATCTTCTTCTTAATGTTTATAACATGATATAAAATAATGTTTTACCAAGACTTTTTTTTGAATATTGTGTACTGACAAAACAAGAAATGAATAAAAACCTTATTCAAATATTCTAATTTTAATTGTTTTTAGACTATAATATAATTAAAGACAATTAATTAGTTACATTTTTATTTAACAATTTAGTTTCTCTCATGTTACTTACAGTGTAAGCCTAAGATTTTTTTAAATATTTTATTTATAAACATAATTATCATGCACAATTGACTAGGAACTGGTATTATGGAAGCAAATAGGGTTAATGTTGATTTCATGCTGACTTTAAGCTATTATAGCTTCACATTAATCGTTTCTTTATTTTTAGAGTCTTTAATTAGACAGTTTTTGCAGCAACATATTCATTTGAGGGTTTATACCTTGAATTAATTCAACTCCCCAGTGAGAATGTGTGAAGCATAAAATATTAGAAAGGAGTTTTGGCCTTATTCCAGTTCCAGAATATACATGATGCAATCGTGCATTATTCTGAGCATCCAAATCAATCCCTCTCTCCAATATATATATAAAAAAAAACATATAGCTCTGAAAAGACGACTCCTTTTGCATTAGAAAGTCTGAGTTAGAAAACCTCTGAATTTATTTAGATATTCTGTTGGCATTCTGTTGAAGACTCTATGGAATCAAAGGGTTTTATGGGTTTTAGTGCAAATATAGTAGATCTGAGATCATCTGTATGCTAGCACTTCTAAATGTTGACAAAGTTCACATTTAAAGCAGGTTTACAGTTTTCTCTTCTGGGAAAAAGGAGCACAATTATTGGTGAGTCATCCTGCACTCGGGGGCGTGACTAAATGTTTGTCCAATCAGGTGCTCTGTAGAATTTGCATGCCCCTCCCTCTAATACCACCTGCATCTCACCAAACTGTGAAAAATTATTTTTCGAAATTGTAAAATACTATTTCAGTCTTTCCACTTTTAAATCACATTTTAATGCTATTTGTTTCTTGCCTTTTTTTTTATTATTTGTAACATTTACTACCAGTCTCTGACTACCAATCATGGTTCGTGGCGTAACTAAAACCTAATGAGTAAAAAACAGGTTGCCAAGTTCTTCAGTGGCTCAATTTCTTGTTTCAATAAAGCATACGTACGAAGAAAACTTCATGCCGTTTGCTCAAATACATACTTCTAGGATACAAAAAGCTTAAAACGTGTACTAAATCGCGAGTTTATTGCTCAGACCCTCATTCTCAACACGAACTCAATGGAATCAATAATCTGGAGTCAGAGAAGGTTTCTCATGTACAAGAATAGGCTCTTTAAAAGGCTTCCCAGCATGGTGGCAATTATTATGTGTGCTCTTTTCTAAACAGACCTTCAGTGACCTCAGCTCTCCTTTTGACTGATCGCTGGGCCAAGCTGTGAGTTTAAGGATGTGCTTACTACTGAGTGAATGTGCGCTGAGGCTCAGTTATGAGCTCAAACAGGAGTGAAACGCGGTAATTCATCCTGCTTATTCGGCTCGAGTTCTCACACAGCCCAGAAACCCTGAGAGCCAACAGGACAAAAGTCTGAGAGCACTCGTCAAATGTTGCATCTGTCCTATTTCATCAGTATATTCATCTGAGTGAAACTTTGTCTGCTTTTTTATTGTGGTCTCAGACTTTTCCGCCACTGCATGCAAAAAGAAAGGTTCTTTATTGGCATTGATGGTTCCATAAAGAACCTTTAACATCCATGGAACCTGTCCATTGGACAAAAGGCTCTTTATAGTGAAAAAAAGTTTCTTTAAATTATTACAGTGTGACCCTGAACCATAAAACCAGTACATTTTTCGAAATTGAGATTTATACAACGTATGAAAGCTGTTTAAATAATCTTTCCATTGATGTATGGTTTGTTAGGAGAGGACAATATTTGAAAATCTGGAATCTGAGGGTGCAAAAAAATCTAAATATTGAGAAAATCATCTTTAAAGTTGTTCAAATGAAGTTCTTAGCAATGCATATTACTAATCAAACATTAAGTTTTGATATATTTACGGTAGGAGATTTACAAAATATCTTCATGGAACATGATCTTTACTTAATATCCTAATGATTTTTGGCATAAAAGAGAAATGTATAATTTTGACCCATACAATGTATTGTTGGCTATTGCTACAAATATCCCCCAGCGACTCAACACTGCTTTTGTGCTGCAGGGACACATATTTTCTTTACACTCTTAAAAATAAAGGTTCCAAAAGGGATTTTTCACAGCAGTGCCACAGAAGAACCATTTAGAAGAACATTTCAGTAAACATTTCTTACAAGAATCATTTTTTATTCTGAAAAACATTTGAATAACAATAATGAAGCTTTTTCCACTGTAAAGAACCTTTTGTGGAATGGAGAGATTCTATGGATGTTAAAGGTTCTTCATTGAACCCTTGATGCCAATAAATGACCTTTATTTTTAAGAGTGAAAAAATGGTTCTTTTAAGAACTGTTCACTGGAAATGGATCTTCTGTGGCATTGCTGTGGAAACACTCTATTTGGAACCTTTATTTAAAAAAAATGGTGGAACTCTTTAAATACAACTTCTTTTGCATTAGAAACTCTAAAATCTCTGTTTATTTAGATGCCCTGTTGTTGGCCCTTTGAAGACCCTATGAAATGAAAATGTGAGTTGTATTGGCTTTAAAGGGTTAGTTCACCCAAAAATGAAAATTAGCCCACAAATTACTCACCCTCAAGTCATCCTAGGTGTATATGACTTTCTTCTTTCAGACGAATTCAGTCGGAGTTATATTAAAAATTGTCTTTGATCTTTCAAGCTGTTTAATGCGACTCAGCGGGTGTTGCATGCATCAGTCCAAAAGAAGTTAAATAAAAAGCACCCATCCATAAAAACAGTGTCTCACACGGCTCCGGGGGGCGAACAAAGGCCTCCTGTAGCGAATTCTGTAAACTCTTAAAAATAACGTTTTTTTTATTGGCATCAGCATGAAGAACCTCCATTGAGCCTTTCCATTGGAGAAAACGTTCTTTATGTTTTCATCATGGATCCACAGTTATTAAAATATTCTTCACACTAAGAAAAAAAAAAGTTCTCATAAAGCTTCTTCAGGGAACCATAAATGGATCTTCCATCATTATGGAAACACTCTTAACTTAAAAAACGATGGAACTCTTAAAACTTATTTTGCATTAGAAACTCTAAAACCTCTGTATTCTGTTTTTATTTAGATATTCTGTTATTGACACTTGGCATAAGACTCTATGAGTTTTATGGCTTTTAGTCAATAAATGATAGACTTGAGGTCATCTCTATGCTAGTGTAGTAATAAATGTGGACAAAACTTACATTTAAAAACAAATTTTTCTTTCCGGGAAAAAGAGTTAAACGTAGGGATGACTCATCTTGCACTCAGGGGCGTGGCTAAAATGTTAAAATATTTTTTTCAGCTTATCAACCTGCGTGAAACTTTCTTAGTCTGTTTACTGTGGTCTCAGAGGTTTTTCTTTTGTGGTCTTTAGCAACTTTCCTTCTCAACCAGCTTTGACTTGTGACCGTGGTTCGTCTTTTCAGATGCATTTCTGGCATATACTGAGATGATTTTTGACGTTGCTCCCAAAATTCATGAATCACTTCGCAATATTGAGACTGATGCACTTACAGTTTGTAACCCATATCTGTATTATTGGATTAGGAAGTTTGCACATGACATATCAAAGTGTTTTCCTTTTTTAAAATAGCCTTACAAACATGATAAGTCAATATTTTTGATCTGGTGGAGAATAACTGAACACTGTAAATGTGTATGTGTGCTAAACTTAAAATTAAAAGTACACCAGCATATACAGTCTCAAAGCTAACAGGATAGTAAAAATTAATTAACACAAAGCAAAAATGATTTCTGAATCTTGTTTTCCAGAAAAATATCTAAATCAAGATACATTTACTTGAAACAAAATGACTTAAAATACAGTTTTTGCTTAAAACAAGACATAATCTCTGCCAATGGGGTGAGAAAAATCATCATGTGTTTTCTTTTTGAATTAAGTTTCTTTTTCTGACCCCATAGGCAGATGTTTTTGCTTGTTACTTAATTTTGATACATTTTCAGAAAGCAAGACTTAATATCTTAAACCATTTCGCTTCTCATATACAGGAAACGTTCTCACTTACGTTTTTTAAAAGTTATATAAATGTTGGGACGAAATCTTCTTAAAGTAATGTTTATGGAACGTTCTTACAACTTTATTAATATTTGATATATGTTCTCATGAAGTTGAGAAAAAATGTTCTTAGATCAACATTCTCAAAATGTTCTGATGTTATTTGTACTTGATGGACTTTTTTTTTCACGACAAGAAAATTACTTTTTAACGTTCTTGGAATAAAAATAAAAAAAATAAATGATCAAATAACATTATATTTTTGGATGGAAATAAAGTTAGTAGAACGTTGTTTTTTGTTAACTATAAAACCTGGACATTTCAATGTTTTAGAAACATTTTAAAACAAAGGTTTTATAACCTGGGAGATTTAGTTTTTTCACTGGAAAACAAGACAAAAATCTCTAAATCTTTAAAAATCTTTAAAACTCTTGCTATTTAAATTTGCAATGATATGTGCTTCTACTCTTTCAGGAGAAGTCATACGAGTCATGGATTTTTTTCCATCCTATTATGACCTTTATTGAAAATCATATAGCACATCAGTGAGGCCTTGGCTTTCTGTGCTGCTGAATAACTTAGACAGGTGAGATCCTCCGAGAGCAGCACTGATTATTTACCTCGCCGGATCCTAGTATGACATTGCAGTTGCATTAGACCACATTAAGATGAGGTTTCACAAGCAAACTCCAAGAAACAGAGCCAAAACACGGCCCTCAGGCTAAGAAAAGCCTAATGTTTTGGTAGTGTGTGTCATGTGACACTGAGGTCATGCCCTGCGTTAAAGCGCCAATAGTTTCCTATACATCACAAAGCACCTGACCGGGATTCCTTTGCGTTGAATCAGAGAGGAATTCCTCGGCTCTGACGTATACGGGGTGTTTCCGTGTGAGCCCATATTGCGACTCAATTTCTGTGCTGCTGAATAACTTAGACAGGTGAGATCCTCCGAGAGCAGCACTGATTATTTACCTCGCCGGATCCTAGTATGACATTGCAGTTGCATTAGACCACATTAAGATGAGGTTTCACAAGCAAACTCCAAGAAACAGAGCCAAAACACGGCCCTCAGGCTAAGAAAAGCCTAATGTTTTGGTAGTGTGTGTCATGTGACACTGAGGTCATGCCCTGCGTTAAAGCGCCAATAGTTTCCTATACATCACAAAGCAACCGGGATTCCTTTGCGTTGAATCAGAGAGGAATTCCTCGGCTCTGACGTATACGGGGTGTTTCCGTGTGAGCCCATATTGCGACTCAGCGCTTCCTGAACTCAAACCCATTTATGAAGAGCTAAAGGAAGGCTTACGGTGGCACACGAGGCGGATTAAAGCAGCGATGGCCTGCGTCAGACGGGAAAGCAGAACCAGACAGCGTCCCGTCACGAGCTCTACTGAGATACAGTGCTGAGAAGCTGCTTTAAAAGTGTGGCTAAACTAAGGAAACCATGATTTGAAATAATAAATAATAATACAATATTATATATAGTTTTATATAATTTAATAATAATAATAATATTTTTTTAAATTATTAACATTTAATTAAATTAAAATTAAAATAAATTAAAATAATTAAATATATAATTGTATATAAATATATAAAATTGTATTTCAATATGGGTGACAGGTAAAATGTATACTAAATACAATAAAAATATATAATATTAATTTATAATAGTAATATAATTTAATATATATAAATCTAATATATATATATATATATATATATATATATATATATATAATTTAATTATTAGTAAAATATAATTAAAAGTACAACTAATTATAATGTAAATATTTAAATACTAAATATATTAAATATAATTATATAATTATATATAATTATAATAGTCAAAAATACATTACACAGTCCAAGGATTCAAATTGTATATTACTTTAATTGGATATTGGATATTTTTGCTCATTTAAAAACATTTTAAATGAATGATTGAATCAAACTTGACAAAATCAGTATATATATATATATATAAATAGTATAAAATATAAAAACTTAAAATGATGTATGTGTGTGTAATTGAAATGATAACTAATTGTTGTGTAAATATTTAAATATAGAATTTTAATATTCAAAAACACAGGACTGACTCTAAATAAGGATGACTGAATCAAACTTGAATAGGTAAAATGCATGTTAAATTAAATAAAATATTTAAACACACACACATAAATATGTTATATCAAAATATTAAATATATAAATATTAAATAACTGTACAAAAATTATAAAAGTAAAAAACAGTACATAGTACAAGGACTAAAATGACAAATTAGGTAATTGTTTTTGTAAATCTGTTCATTTAAACAAATCATTTAAGCAAACTAAACTGAATCAAACTTCTGCCACTATATGAGAGAAGTGGACTGGTTAGAATGAATGATTCACTAGAATTACAGACGTCAGGACATGATCGGCTCGGCTCTGATGAAGTCACAGCTGGTTTACAGACACAGACACATCGTCTAATGCTGCTAGATTACACAGGGAACTGTGTCCAGCTTCTGGAGAGAGCTGTAGGGAGGCATTGAAATTACACAGGCCAGAACAGCAAACACATCAGCGGCGGCGCTGTGTAAGTGGTGTAAGAGGGTCTGTGGTTACTGTTTGAGCTCTTCAGCGCTGCTGTTGTGCTCTATTAGCAGCTGAGCGTTATGAGCTGAGCTATAAGCCATCTGTAACAATCATGCTTCGCTCTCGCGCACGTCACGCCATCAGCTCGCCTGAGATGTGTGGGTGAGTGTTTAGTGAAAGGTTGTGAATGATTCTTGAAGTCAATAGATTCATTTGTAGCGCTTTTCACAATATGTGTTGCTTCAAAGCAGCTTTCCAGAAAATCATGATGTGAATGTTTAATATCTTAATATCGTCATGTCTTATCATTGCATTTAGCAGATTAGAGCTGTGCAATAATATAGTTACATTTTGAGATGTTTCCAAAAGTCAAGCAGTTGAGATTGGATCATATATCGGTTTATGAGTGTATTGCACGTATGCAGATAAAGCTGGACATACTTATATCCAACTTTATATAAAGAGCTGTGCAATAATATAATCTAGAGTTTTTTTGTTTTTTTTAATTATAAGAACAATATTTTCTTGAATAGGTTTAGAAACTAAGTTTCTTTTGGTATGGGGGAATGCATTGTTTCTATAAATTTAAAAAATATTTTGAATTTTATAGATAGATATATAGATTATTATTATTATTATCACCTGAGACAAGCATGAACAATTGATAGAAAATGTTTTTTTGTTTTTTTTTGTGTGTACTCTGAAACAACTTTCCCTCAGAAATTGCGAGCACATTTAACAGATAATTAAAGGTGCCATAGAATGCATTGATACAATATTTTAAATCGTTCTCTGATATCTACATAGAAGGTATGTGGCTTAGATAAGGGCAAAAAATCTCCAGAAAAGGTTTTGTATGTCCATTTGCAACCCTAGGATTTATCCCTAGAATGAAATGGTCTGTTATTACCTTATTTGGAAGGCTCATGAATAATAATGTTGAGCTCTGCTCTGATTGGCTGTTTCACAGCGCGGCTCATTTCAGTAGCTCACACAGCAGGAAGGAAACACAGGGAAAATATATATTTCAATACTGTCTCTCGCAGTTATATCGTTGGGTAATTATACTGTATATAAAATGCGGGCACTGAAATAGTATTTTCTTGTAAAACATACTCCAATAATCGTTGGTTTATTTACAGTCTTGCAAGCTCTATTAATATGCGGAGATATGCGAATGCACAATCACTTTTTACTTTCACTTTCGAGTTTTGCGATCGTGTAAAATACAGCGGCAGTACTTACCACACGTTTGACAGGGAAAATATATATTTCAATACTGTCTCTCGCAGTTATATCGCTGGGTAATTATACTGTATTTAAAATGCGGGCACTGAAATAGTATTTTCTTGTAAAACATACTCCAATAATTGTTGGTTTATTTACAATCTTGCAAGCTCTATTAATATGCGGAGATATGCGAATGCACGATCACTTTTTACTTTCACTTTCGAGTTTTGCGATCGCACGTGCTCCGTGTAAACTACAGCGGCAGTACTTACCACACGTTTGACAAGATCAGATGCTTGTCAGTGGTGCTCAGGATCTGTAAATCATTCGCCATCATCCTCAGTCATCTCTCCTTACTCTGTTTATGTGCTAAGTGAAATCTAATGTACTGTAATGTAACAGGCTTCCGCCAGCAAGCAGCTAACCATGTCCCTTTAGTGGCTGGCGTTATTTTATTAGAACGTGTTATTTGCTTTCCGTGCCTTTCTGAATACAGACACCATCACATCCCCTGCACAGCCTGGAACATTACATTTATTTCCATGATCTGCCATTTCCGCTGTTGACCTCGCTTGTTTCTTGCAGAACTTCTGATGATTCGGCTGGAGGCTGGCATAGAACATGGGCGGGTTTATGCAAATATTGGGGGCGTAACGATTAGTGATCCCGACTGTAGCGTCACAGTCGGTGTCATGTTCTGATTCACCTATTTTTCAGTGGTCTTTTGCATAGATGAAATAGTATTTTCTTGTAAAACATACTCCAATAATCGTTGGTTTATTTACAAATTTTTAAAAAAATTATTTTTTACATTATGCAAGTTACAAAATGTCTAGTATCATTCACCAGATGTTCCTGACTTGCAAGCTGTTCCTCACGCAGAAGTCACACATTTTTACTGAGGGTGTTGAACTTCACGCACATAAGAGCAAGACTACAGAAAAACACCTCTGACTGAGAACAATACGTAACGTGCCGATGCATTTCACATGCAGCTCAAAGCTGTGTGCATGTCTGCAGCGGACGGTGTAATGCTGCTGATGCAAAGAAAGGCCCATCGGAGGTATTCTGATCTGACTGTGTCCAGATCCTGACCTGTTACTGACCTTGATGGACTGCTCTCATAGCGTACAGTGTGTCTCTGAAAGATCTGCAGCACGCTGGGAAAGATCACGTTGTGGTAAAGTGGCTTGCACTGCCTTCAAATGCTTGTGCTTTACTATAGCATAGACACTGGCGATGGATCAGAAGGAGCTGGAAACTAAATCTGAAGTGTATAATATTACATCTATATGTTTATGAGATTCTCAGGAAATTGTTTCAGTAGTGCCTGAAATGTGCCTCATATCATATGACATATATATATATTGGCCAGGAAAATTTTTTTATTTAATTTGTTTGCTAAATATATGTTATAAGCAGCGAAGCTCAATTAAATATATTATTGAAATTGACATATATTTAGTTCCAACCTTAATATATCAATATATATTTCAAAATGTATTTCAGGTGCAAGAAAATACATTTCCAGTCTCACAATATATGGGCTGAATGCAAATGTGGATGGAAAAGCCTAGATTACAATGATTTAATAATAATAATAATATGTATACAGTATCCAGTATTTTTTTGGAACATTGTAAAGTATGTTTCTTGCTGAATTTTATACTAGTGTGTTATGTTATAAATAATACGTATTTTATGTGATGTATTTTCAATGTATTTTCTTGGATTTAAATATATGGAGGGCAAAATGTATTTTATATATAAAATATATTTTTATTAAAAAATATATTTATATATATATTTTTTAAATATAGTAGTAAAAAACATAAGTAAATATATCTTGGAACGTATTTTAGCAAATAATTTTTCTTTGTAATTTAAATGTTTTTGTTGTTTTTGTTTTTTGCTGTATGGGTAGGACATGCAAAGCATAAAAGAAAATAAAAGATGCATACTGCAATAGAAAGTCCACATTATTTCTAATATGTGGACTTTCTACTGCAATATGCATCTTTTATTTATTTTATGCTTTGCACATCCTTCCCTAAAGGTTTGGAGTCACTCCAGACAATATCAAACATGCATCGGGTCGCTGTAATAAAAAGATTTGGTGTTTGTTCATGTCTTTCGAACCAAGCCTAGTGCATATAAGAAAACACATCGTCAAATAACCTGGTTTTCCTCATGTTGATATGCTTAAGTTGCAACCAAAATAACTGCCACTGCCAAAACACACTTGAGATAAGCAGATGGCGCTGTATCTGCATCCACGCTGGCATCAGCGAAGTCTCAAACTGCAGTATTAAAAATAAACAAGTGCACATTGTGAATGCCATGACCAGTGTAATCTCAAAACGCTCGCTCTCACGGAGGCTTTGCACAAACAAAGTGGCCATTTGAAGCTTAATTGTTGCGCTGCACTATTGCAATAAGCCTCTCAATGCAATGCAATAAGAGCAAACACGAGTGATTTGTTTTCAACGTTCACCGCATTTGGGATTGTGCTCCAAAATGGTTTACAGTTCAGATTTTTAAGAGTTTCTCACCTGTGAGCCATGAGGAAATGCCACCTGATCATTAGTTTTAGTTATAACACAGACACAGAAATGAATGAATCAGCCAAAGCTCTTATTAATCTTCTAAAGGTCACCTTACAGAAAGCACACGTTCATTACGCACTGCAGTGTTTGACTGTTTAGCACAACATCCAGCTGCTTTCAGACAGGAATTATCACGTTCAGTTCTTAATGCATGCATTTAATTCTGAGAAGGTCAGAAATGATTATGCATGGCCACTTTTTGGCTCATCATTTGCTCCAGTCTAATCTGCCAAAAACATTTGAGAACTTAAGAAAAATGTCATTTTTAGAAGTGTTTTTGAGTACCTTACATGTTCATTAGGGGCCATTTTTTGCTTCAGCAATCATTTTGAATCTGAATCATATTCTCTCTTGTCAAAGTCTTTTATTTAAGCATGTCGATATCCGATCAAATGTAAGATCCTGCAAATCATGACATGAATTATTAAATTACTGATGAATGATGCTCATTTCGTAACATGGAAGAAAAAGGAACACCAGTAGTTTATTCTTGCCTAAATTCTCTTTTATTGAAAAAGGCCAGGGTGCAAATGTCAAATAAAAAAAGAAAAGACAAGCATATTATTATTTCAAGCATTTTAATACAAACTTAATATAAACTATTTCAGTCCCTCTTGACATGTAAGACACTGACTCAAAATACTTTGTTATACCATATTTTATCATCAAGTATTGCACAATGTAGGTACAAAATTAATAGATACGATTACATTGTCCATAATATAGCAAAAATCTGTTGAACTCTTAACAGAAAATACAACTTTTTGTTTTAAAAAAGCACATAGTCCTACACTGAAATTCCAACACTAAAGGAATATTCTGTACACGATCTTTAGAATTTTTTTTATCCGTTTTTAAAGATTAATTTCTTTAGCAATTTAAAAAAAAAAGAAAAACCAAAATATATTATAAGATAAAGCTTCTGCAGCCATCACAGATCACTGGAGTAGTAAAAAGATATAAATGCTATACCATGTTGTAGAAACAATATATATATATATATTTACTCTGATAATTTACAAACTCTGTACTCAATTAAATTATACAATTAGAAAAAAAGACCTTGTAACCCCAGATATATATATGCATTAGTGCCAATTTCTTAAAAATCAGCCAAGTCTTACCAACTTTAAAATACTGTAAGAGGCCAGAACTTGAAGCTTCTGTCTTTCTTTTTTTTTCTTCCAATGTTTTAGAGTATTTTTTTTCCTAAAGGTTGTAAAAATAATAATAATTTTTTGCTTTATTGACAAAAAAGGAAACGAAAAGATGCTTGTTGACCGATGTAATTGAACTCGGACATGTAAGTGTGTGTTTGTGTGCGTGTCTGAGTGCGTTTTTGTGACAAATGAGGACATGCATTTGTATAATGACAAAGGTATGACAAGGAGAAGGTGACTTTTTAGGACATTACCCCATGTCCCCACTTTTCAAAACGCTTATAAATCACACAGAATGGAGTGTATTGAAAATCTGAAATAGCAGAAAGTCTCCTGTGAGGGGTAGGTTTAGGGGTAGGGTTGGTGTAGGACAATAGAATATACGGTCTGTACAGTATAAAAACCATTACGCCTATGGAGAGTCCCCACTTTTCACAAAAACAAACCTGTGTGTGTGTCTGTGTGCAAGTAACAAGCTTTTTAGTACAAACTCAAGGGGGCAGAGAAAGATCGAAGGGAGAAAATAATCAAAGAGTGTGAAACAAACACCCTTGGGCACATGCGCTTATCAGTGACTAACAGGGATCTTGGTTTCCAAATCCACAGTTGTGCGTCTTTGCCTTTCGTTTTCCTTTTGCCAACAATCATCCGAACATCAGTTAGCCATGACCGGCTGGAATTGCTGGTTTGAATACTGCATGTTGCCGAGACTTAAGTTTAAGCCATCCATGAGTGACTTGTCGTTGATGCTCCCGTAGGCCGCGAACACGTCGAAGGCATTGCTGTACTGCAGAGGGCTGAGGGGGTTCTCACTCGGGAACATGGCGTCTCCGGAGCTCCCTTGGCCTTGGAGGTTGGGGAACACGAACTCCTTGGCGTTAGGCGAGAGCGCAGACGCTTTCTGCTGCGGAGGCGAAGCTCCCAGACCGAATCCGTAGAGCGAATGCACGGAGCCGGAGATGGCTTTCTGCTTGAGGAGGCTGTTGACATTCAGGCCCAGTCAAGCATTTTAATACAAACTTAATATAAACTATTTCAGTCCCTCTTGACATGTAAGACACTGACTCAAAATACTTTGTTATACCATATTTTATCATCAAGTATTGCACAATGTAGGTACAAAATTAATATATACGATTACATTGTCCATATAGCAAAAATCTGTTGAACTCTTAACAGAAAATACAACTTTTTGTTTTAAAAAAGCACATAGTCCTACACTGAAATTCCAACACTAAAGGAATATTCTGTACACGATCTTTAGAATTTTTTTTATCCGTTTTTAAAGATTAATTTCTTTAGCAATTTAAAAAAAAAAGAAAAACCAAAATATATTATAAGATAAAGCTTCTGCAGCCATCACAGATCACTGGAGTAGTAAAAAGATATAAATGCAATACCATGTTGTAGAAACAATATATATATATATATTTACTCTGATAATTTACAAACTCTGTACTCAATTAAATTATACAATTAGAAAAAAAGACCTTGTAACCCCAGATATATATATGCATTAGTGCCAATTTCTTAAAAATCAGCCAAGTCTTACCAACTTTAAAATACTGTAAGAGGCCAGAACTTGAAGCTTCTGTCTTTCTTTTTTTTTCTTCCAATGTTTTAGAGTATTTTTTTTCCTAAAGGTTGTAAAAATAATAATAATTTTTTGCTTTATTGACAAAAAAGGAAAAGAAAAGATGCTTGTTGACCGATGTAATTGAACTCGGACATGTAAGTGTGTGTTTGTGTGCGTGTCTGAGTGCGTTTTTGTGACAAATGAGGACATGCATTTGTATAATGACAAAGGTATGACAAGGAGAAGGTGACTTTTTAGGACATTACCCCATGTCCCCACTTTTCAAAACGCTTATAAATCACACAGAATGGAGTGTATTGAAAATCTGAAATAGCAGAAAGTCTCCTGTGAGGGGTAGGTTTAGGGGTAGGGTTGGTGTAGGACAATAGAATATACGGTCTGTACAGTATAAAAACCATTACGCCTATGGAGAGTCCCCACTTTTCACAAAAACAAACCTGTGTGTGTGTCTGTGTGCAAGTAACAAGCTTTTTAGTACAAACTCAAGGGGGCAGAGAAAGATCGAAGGGAGAAAATAATCAAAGAGTGTGAAACAAACACCCTTGGGCACATGCGCTTATCAGTGACTAACAGGGATCTTGGTTTCCAAATCCACAGTTGTGCGTCTTTGCCTTTCGTTTTCCTTTTGCCAACAATCATCCGAACATCAGTTAGCCATGACCGGCTGGAATTGCTGGTTTGAATACTGCATGTTGCCGAGACTTAAGTTTAAGCCATCCATGAGTGACTTGTCGTTGATGCTCCCGTAGGCCGCGAACACGTCGAAGGCATTGCTGTACTGCAGAGGGCTGAGGGGGTTCTCACTCGGGAACATGGCGTCTCCGGAGCTCCCTTGGCCTTGGAGGTTGGGGAACACGAACTCCTTGGCGTTAGGCGAGAGCGCAGACGCTTTCTGCTGCGGAGGCGAAGCTCCCAGACCGAATCCGTAGAGCGAATGCACGGAGCCGGAGATGGCTTTCTGCTTGAGGAGGCTGTTGACATTCAGGCCCAGGTTGGTGGGAGAGCTGCGTGCAACTTTGCCGCCATTGCGGCTGCTGTTCTTCATCTTGGTGGAGCCGAATTTGGTGGCGGCGAACGAGGCTGTGGTGAAGGTTAAAGGCTGGGTGGAGCGCGGCATGAAGGACGGGCTGACGGCCGCCGACTGGCCAAACGGTGGCGGCGACGGCGAACTGGACTCAGACGAGACACCCACCGGGTCACTGATTGGCATGAAGACCTGAGCCTCCGGGTTAAAACTGTTTCTGATCTCCTTATCCAGCTCGGAGCCGTTCTCGCCGCTATCGTCCACGTATAGCACCTTAACCGCTCCCTTTTCCCCAATCTGGTAGGACACCTCGAAAGGGTCGATCCAAACGCTGAGGTCCTGAGGCAAGTTGTTGCGGACGTCCTCGATGTCCAGCCCGCTTTCTTTGGCTGCTTCCTCCACCACCGGATCCACCTTCTCGCCCACGTGGATGCACCTGAACCCGGATCCTTTGTATGGCTTGTTGGGGTACCAGTGTCCTTCGTATTTCTTCTTCAGCTGCCTCTCCAGCTCCTCGCCGAAGATGTTGACTCGCCGCCGCGGGAGTTTGTTGTACAGGTACGAAATGATGAAGTTCAGCGCTACTTGGATTTCGAGCTGCATAGCTGTTTGTCTGTGCGGTGTTCAGTGGGGACCCAGAAGTGCTGGTGGACGAGAAACGCTTGCTGTAACACAGGAAAATCCTCTCGCGCTCCTTGAAGGGGGAAAAGAGGCACGGTATTGAGAAGCAGACTCATAAACCATGCAAACAAACACAGCTGATACAGACACAAGAGTGAGAGGCCTAAATGCAAGGTGTAAGTGGACTGTGCATCAGGGAGATTGCATAACGCGGATTCTCTTCCCTGCTTTATTCCGCCAACTGTTGCGTAAAAACGCCTTTATGTGAATATAGGGCATTCGAACACAATGCGACACGCGTTGCGCAACACCCCTGCGATCGGATTTCCCGAAGCTCGCGACCAATAGCATCACGGGGTGTGTAGCCTTGACCAAATGAGTCCAGCACACCAAATATAACGCTAAATCTTTGCGTAAACCTTCGCGTAAACCTTCGCGTATGGCGAGCGAAACGCGTTAAATAGTGCGGTTGCGCAGACGTCGGCTGCGTCGTGCTGTACGCGTAGAATTTGAGACGCGGCCATTGAGAGTACGAATAGGTATTGGGAACATTCTGACGACAGAACTGTAAACGGAGGAGCTCGATCGATCTGGAGAGCCAGCGGAGAAACAAACGACGGGTTTTAGGCGTAAATAGGAACTTTGGCACGGGATTCGGTACGGGTCAAGCAGGGCTGATTGGACATGTCCGTAAAACACACACACACACACACAGTACACTAGAGACACAGAGAGCAGCTCACATGACTGCACGTTTCAGACAGCTATTCGCGAGGAAACCGAGCATTTATCAAGAACAGCCAGCTCTCCGTCTCGCGGAATCAGAATTTCAATGCGTTTCTTAAAGAGACAGCGCACTCAAAATGACAGCTCCGTCAGATGTTTGCCTTCGCGTCCTCGCTTTGTTGTGGAGCACAAAAGGATGATTTTAGGGGACTGACAGCCTCGCTCACTGTTGTACTTCAATGCATTTGGTGTAAAACGAATGCTGTCATTCTGCCTAACGCCTCCTTTCGTGCTCCACCGAGTCAAACAGGTTTGAATAACACCATTTTTGAGGAAACTAACGTTAGCCCTTTGAAGCAATGCCATATATAATCCACAGCCAGATACTTACATTAAACGCCCGTGCTTTCCTCTCCTCTTCGGTTCCTAGCTAACAGTTATGGACAAGATTATTCCAGTCAACAGGAACCGTGTTGTTTTTTTGGAGTCTGTCGTCAGGCAATCCGACTCCCCACTGCCTGGGAGTTTTTACAACTCTGCCCTTTAAACTCCTGCCTGGATCTGCTTTATAGCGCTCCTCCGCCACGGACACGATGGGGGCGGTGATGCGGTTTTCAGAGGTCAAAACCTCAGCGGCGCTTACCATTGGACAAACGCGCAGTCGCCTCCGAGTTCTCCGTGCTGATAGGCCGCGCGCTACGTCAACAACCAAAGAGACCCGCCCCTCGACCAATAAGCGTTTAGTACATTAATGGCTGGCGTTCCTAGTGATCTTTCTCCCACACGTAGGAGATCTAAACATAATATTATTAAACTGGCTCCTTTGTTATGTTGATTTATGGAGACGCATCATAACTGCGCGATGTTTACAGTTTATAGCTAAATCTGATTCTAGCGTTGGAGCTTATAATACGACCTACTAACAATAAAAGTGGATCCTTTTAATTAATTTCAGACGTATTAAGTAGATAAGAAGGTGTAAATAAATACATAAATAAATAGCCTACATTAAGTGAGCGGAGTGACTCTGGTCATTTGTCCACTGGGGTGTAATCTGTCCTTTTGCTTGAACAAACAAACAAACAAAAATAAATAAATAAATACTGCGATGCTATTGGCTGGCCGTGCTTTCGTCATCACCACCTATGCAAACACACCAGTACACTCAAGTCTGTGGGTTTACCTTGTTGTGACTTTATGGGGTTATGCAGTATGCATTGCTTTTTAAATAACATGCATATGATGACAAAATAAACAAGCTATTTATTAATGCATTGTCTGTAAATCAAAACCCAATTATTCATCTGTGCTACAGATATAGTAACACGATACAGCCGTGTTGTGTTGCTTTTTCTATAGTATCAGCACGTCGACGCCTTACACGGCTCAGATTTCATTGGTCGGGTAAACCAAGCTCCTGTATGCATGAGGTTTAAGGTTTTTGCAATCATGAATTGTTATAAACCCATGCAAATGTGTACACAGTGCGGGTGAGGATTGCAGAGGAATAGCCTGTTATACACTCCAGTGCTGTCTGCATTTGGGAAATGACTCCAGGCTCACAATACAACACGATGATGCTTCAAATTAATTCTGAGCTGTATACCGACAAGTCCCAAAAAGATGGTTCAGTTTTATAAGCGAGTTCCGCTCTGGGCTTAAACAGAAATGAATGCAGTCCCAAGTTGTGTATTTTAGCATTGATTCTCTTACTTAGTCTGTGTGTTCTCACTTAGTAGGATTTGAATGTTATATTAAGCAATTAGCCAGTCACTTAAAGCAAAATGTAAGATTATATGATCATTTACTCGCCCTCTTGTCATTCTGTACACTGCAAAAAATAATATCACTTAGTATTTTAGTCTTGGTTTCTGATACAAATATTTAAACATTTTTTAAAGCAAGATTTTTAAATAATTTACCCGAGAAGCAAAAAGTCTTGTTTTCTGAAAAAATGAATCAAACTTAAGCGTTTATGCTCAAAATGACACAGAAACGTATTGTTTTCTGACAGATTAATTCAAATGAAGTGTGTTTTTGCTGAAAGCAAGAAAAAATATCTGCCAACGGGGAAATAAACAGAAACAGAAAAAAACTGAATTCACATAAAAAACAAAGATTTTTTTTATTATGCCAATGCAAGATATTTATTCTTGTTTTAAGCAAATACTCATCTAATTTTAATTAATTTGTCAGTAAACAAGGCAAAATATCCGCATCTCAAGTTGATTGCTTTAACTGATTAAATTAAAGAAGTCTTGATTTAAGAATGTTTGTTCTAGAAATCAGTTTATGTATTTATGTATTTATGTATTTATCGATTTTCTTTCTTCTGCGAAACACAAAAGGAGGTATTTGAGAACGGTTTCTGTTCAATGGGCACCAAAACCGTTTGGTTACCAAATATTTTCTTTTATGTTCCAGGGAAAGAAAGAAAGTCATACAGGTTTGAAGAGCACGAGAGTGAATAAATGATGACAGAATGATCATTTTGATTTAAAAAAACAAAACATGTCCTATACCTTTATAAATCTGTATTACTTTCTGAGAGGTTTTTGGTGGATGACGTAAAAGTGATGCATTTTCTTTTCTGTTCCTTACATAAATATGACGTAGGCTCTGTAGCATAGCAACAATAAATACTCAAACAAACTCCTGCTCGTGACGTACACCTGAAGTCAACACTGACCACACCCTGCTCTTTCTTAATGATACTTCAGGAACTCGTATGTCTAAAGACAAAGCGGCTGTTCCACATTCCAGCCGTAACTGCTTCCATTCCATCTGTTTACTAATGCTTCTGTCACTGATACAGTGAGATGTAACCAGTGTTAGATGGCTGAGCAGGTAGAGAAGGGTTCGAGATCCCAGATTGCTCCTCTGCAGGGGTGTGAATGAAGCTTGAGAAGACACACATGAGCGTTTCCAGCATTCAGTGACTCACACGCTGGAGCTCCGCCAGTTTAGATGATGTGATGAGAGCGTATGGACAACACAACACTGGTCAACCGTAGCAATGAGATGTAATGCACACGTACTTTCACTCAAATTCGTCTTTAAATTTACATAAGACTTTTGTGGATTTAAGTCCATGTCTTTTAGCTCTGTGTAGACACACACACACGCACTACTAAGGTTTGAACACTTCTTTTTACCGACAGAAATATGATGCTGACTGGAATAATATCTCTTTTTTATTATTATTACCTTATTATATTATCATATTTATCATACTTATCATATTTCAAAGTCCCGTTCACATTCAGATGCAGTTTGGAGCAGAAAGTGCTTCAGTAGTTGATGTTTACTGATTCAGTGTCTTATTATTCTGCTCTTTATAGGGAATAATTTAGTGGAGGCTGTTCTAGAGCTGCAGAACCTGCGGCACATCCACAAACACTGTCTAAAGCATTACAGGCAGAAATCATATGTTTGTTCTGTCGTGAGATCAACCATAACAACATGGAACTGCAAATGTTTGGTGTGTTTTGCTGTGCCACACATTTGCAACCCTGTTAACTGTATTATAGTTAACTAAAACTAAAAAAAAACAACTTATAGTTATTGCAAATAAAGGAAATGTTGACTGAAATCAAATCAAATATTTAAAATAATTAACCCTATTTTATTTCAGCTGGTTGCCAAGGAAACATTTCTCATCTTCGTCATTTAGTTTGTTGTTCTAGTCTGATGTAACTTGATGTACTAAAACTATATACAGTGGGGAAAATAATTATTTGATCCCCTACTGATTTTGTAAGTTTGCCCACTTACAAAGAAATGAAGGGTCTATAATTTTTGTGGTAGGTTTATTTTAACGGATAGAGAGAATATCAAGCAAAAAATCCAGGAAAAAAACACTGTTCAAAGGTTATGAATTGATTTGCATTTCAGTGAGTCAAATAAGTATTTGATCCCCAAGCAAAACTTGGTGGAGAAACTCTTGTTGGCAAGCACAGAGGTAAGACGTGTCTTGTAGTTGGTCATCAGGTTTGAACACATCTCAGGAGGGATTTTGTTCCACTCCTCTTTAAAGATTCTCTCTAAATCCTTAAGGTTTCTTAGCAACTCAAAGTTTCAGCTCACTCCACAGATTTTCTGTAGAATTAAGGTCTGGGGACTGGCTAGGCCACTCCATGAGCTTAATGTGCTTCTTTTTGAGCCACTCCTTTGTTGCCTTGGTGGTATTTTGGGTCATTGTCATGCTGGAAGACCCATCATCCATGACCCATCTTCAGTGTTCTGGCTGAGAGAAGGAGGCTTTCATCCAGAATTTTACGGTGCATGGCCCTGTCCATCGGTCCTTCAATGCGGTGAAGTCATCCTGTACCCATAGCAGAGAAACAGCCCCAAAGCATAATGTTTCCACCTCCATGCTTGACTGTAGGGATGGTGTTCTTGGGGTCATAGTCAGCATTTCTCTCCCTCCAAACACAGCAAGTCGAGTTGATGCCAAAGAGTTCAATTTTGTTCTCATGTGACAACAACACTTTCTCCCAAGCCTTCTCTGAATCATTTAGATGTTCAGACGGGCCTGTACATGTACCCTCTTGAGCTGGGGGACCTTGCGGGCACTGCATGATTTCAACTCATTGCAACGTAGTGTGTTACCAATGGTTTGCTTGGCGACTGTTGTCCCAACTGCCTTAAGATCATTAACAAGCTCCTCCTGTGTAGTTTGGGGCTGATCCCTCACTTTTATCATGACCACCCTTTCCTCATAAGGCGAGATCTTGCATGGAGCACCAGACAGAGGCCGATTGATGGTTATTTTGTATTTCTTCCATTTCCGAATATTCACACCAACTGTTGTCTCCTTCTCAAAAAGTTTCTTGCTGATGGTCTTGTAGCCCATTCCAGCCTTGTGCAGGTCTACAATCATGACTCTGACGTCCTTTGACAGCTCTTTGGTCTTGCCCATGGTGGTGGGAGAGGTTTGAATGGAAGATACACATTCTGTGGACTGGTTTCTTTTATACTCATAACAAGATGACATTAGGAGTAATTTCTTAAAGTGGCAGGACTAATCTGTGTTCCACTTGAGCACGTAACCAATCTGTGAGAGCCAGAATTCTTGCTGGTTGGTAGGGGATCAAATACTTATTTTACTTACTGAAATGCAAGTCAATTTATAACCTTTATATAACGTGTTTTTCTGGATTTTTTTGTTGATATTCTGTCTCTATCCGTTAAAATAAACCTACCATAAAAATTATAGACCCTTAATTTTTTTGTAAGTGGTCAAACTTACAAAATCAGCAGGGGATCAAATACTTATTTTCCCCACTGTATATATATAAACTACATAGATATATTAAAAAACAAAAACACTAAAATGACCAAAAACACCAAAACTTAAACTAAAATGGAAACTAACGAACTAATTCAAGCTGTTAAAGGGCACCTATTATGCCTCTTTTTACAAGATGTAATATAAATCTCAGGTGTCCCCAGAATGTGTCTGTGAAGTTTCAGCTCAAAATACCCCACAGATCATTTATTATATCATTCTGAAAATGCCTGTTTTGAGTGGAAGCAGAAACACACTGTTTTCGTGCCTGTATCTTTAAATGCAAATGAGCTCATGCTCCCCGCCCCCTTTTCCAGAATAAGGCGGAGCCTAGTACCTCAAATACAAAAAAGCATCTGTTTAGTTTTTATTATCATGTCTATCGTGCTGAAATCATGCGTTTTGAACCCATATCGGTTTAAACTTCTGATGTAGTGTTTTCTGAGCGCACAGAAGCGACGGTCACGCGACACTTCAGTACTAAAGTAAGTTCTCTTTCATGTCGTATTGCGCTTAAACTGTCAAATACACACAGGTTTATGTTTAAAACACACAGGTTACATAAACACAGTCAGTTATGTCTTATGTAACAAAAGATTGCATGTTTATATTTGTATACAAAATATAAACAAAATTTTTCTTTTTTTTCTTTTTGCTTATCAAGTCTTGATTCAAGGATTTTTAGATTTTACTGAAAAGAAGTGTGTAAGAAGAAGTGGAAAATAAATACATAAATAAATAAAAGATCAGTGAAAAGAGGTGCTTAATATTCAGAAAGGTCGGTTTTCTTCATTTTTATGAGGTTTGCGATTTTTGCATCTCTGTTGCTAAAATGGACTTTCTGAATACAGGTGAAAAATGTAGTTTTCTCTTAAAATGAAAACAAATATCTGCCAGTGAGGTCAGAAAAATAAACTTTTTAATTTTTTTTTAATTAAGTTAATTCTTCTTTTCAATTATTTCGTTGTATTTCAAACTTTCAAAATTCTAAAGATTTCTGTTTGAATTAGATTTTGAGTCCCAGATGTTGGTTCTCACTCGCTTCTTTTGCATCAAACTGTTTAAACTTTTTACAATTTTTAAAATGCTTTTCTCCTTCAGTTGTCATCCTGAAGCTCAGTAACTAGTGCACTTTGTACTCAATTGTGGGTTAACATTGTTTTAACTCTCCGGTTAGACCCAGTTTTAACCTTTGGTGGATTCCACCTACACTCTAAGAAAAGTCCATAAAAATACAGCCTAATGCTCTGTGTTAATATGAATATGATTTCATCTGTTTATTTATTTATTTAGTGATTGTGTGGTGTTTTAGGGTTGAAAGAAACGACTGTAAATTTAACATAAAATGTGCTGGTAATTTTCAATGCAGGATTATTACTAAATATTACTATAACTATAACTAAAACTAAAGTAAAAAAAAAACATTTTTGTTACTTGAATTAAAATCAATTTTAACGAATATAAAAAACGTAAACTTATATTTCAGGTATTTGCCACTGCAGCATTTCTCATATATATATATATAACAACAACAACAACAAATAAAAAAAAAAATAATAAAAATGACAAAAAGAAATACAATTACTAAACGTTCAACTAAAATTAACATTAAAGCAGAAAATCTAAAAATAAAATCTAATTTAAAATATTTAAAAAAAAACCTATGATAGTATCTCAATGATATAAAATATATATTTTTAAATTTAAAATGCATTTTAATTGTTACTTGCCATTTCTTTGTGAAATTTACTAGCATTTTCTGAGAGAAAATGTATTCAAATAAAATGTATTAAAATAAAATAAAAAAATATATAAAAGTAAAAATACTATTAAAAAAAAACTAAAATACAAAAAAAAAAATCTTATTATTTATACTTTTGTCTCAGAAGGAGTCTATGGATTTTAATATTAATATTTTTAATATTAAAACAATGTCACTTACAGTATGACATTTTATGATGTATTGTGCAATATTTGTTTTGTAAATTCACTGAAAGTAAATGTGGTCCAGCGTTGTTTTGGGCCTCACAAAGAAAGTCATACAAGTTTGGAACGACATTCAATAATCACATCATGATCATTTTTGGGTGAACTGTCCCTTTAATGAAACTAAAATGTCTCAAAAGCTCCACACTGGTGCTTTAGATGCATGCATGTTGAATGTAGGCCCTGATAACGAAACCATAAGCTAAAGTATAACTCTGAAATCTGATGTGTAGAGATGAGCTAAGCTCAGAATGTCGCGCGGACGCGCTAACTGCTGCAGAGCCGGTGTGAAAAGCCATTCATCAGCCAGTCCACAAACTGAACCCAAGTTCACCTAAATGAGATGCAATCTGCAATCCGGCCGTGATGCACATGACCTCTGTCTGAGTGCAGACACAACATTACAGAGGTTATTATCTTGTAGAAATGTGAGGGAGAGTGAACGCGGTGTTTCTTGTGCAGTGTTGGTGTGGATCCAGAGCTAATCCGGCTCTCCGCAGGCCCAGATGACCGTAACGGGGGAGGAAAAGCAAAGCACCCTCTCAGAGCAGCTTGGCATCGCGGCGGGTCACCTGCACTTCCGGCTCTCCGCGAACTCACCGTCTGCTCACAGACACGCGCATGGCTCTGCCAAAACCCACAGCTCACACACGTGCAGGACGCTGACATAAACTGAACAGAAGCATTATAGTGTTCTCATTTATGTTAAACATGCTTACATATTATTAGAATGTAAAACAGCTGTTTTCTGTGTGAATCTCTGTTAAACTGTAATGTATTTCTGTGATGCGCAGCTGTATTTTCAGCATCATTCCTCCAGTCTTCAGTGTCACATGATCTTCAGAAATCAGTATAATATGCTGATTATTAGAAACATTTCTGATTATTATCAATGTTGAACACAGTCGTGCTGCACAATATTTTTGTGGAAACCGTGATGCATTTTATTTTTCTTTACTGTCTTTACTGTCACTTTTGATCAATTTAATGCATCCTTGATTAATTAAAGTATTAAACAAATTTTACTGAATAGTAATGTATCACAGTTTCCACAAAAATATGTGCTTTTAACATTGATTGTAATTTTTATAACATTGTTATAATATTTCACAATAATACTGTTTATATATATATACATACATACATATAATTTTTATTTATAAAAATATATATTTTTAATAACTTACATTTAATTAAATTTTTTAATTAAAGTATATGTGTGTGTGTGTGTGTGTGTGTGTGTGTACTGTATATATATATATATATATATATATATATATACACCTCATATGCTATTATGAATTAATTTTCATATTTGTCTGACCCTTGACAGATTCATGTAAAGCTGTCTTAGAATTTGGACAAAGGAAGGTATCTTAGTGGGCATCATAATTAAGTTGACTATCTTTAGCAGCAGCCTTCATGCTTGTTAGTGTGATCATAAACCCATCGTGCAGAAATGCTGAAGGTGTTTTGAATGTTTGTACCATCGTTTGTACTTTAGACAGCTGATAAGATGCAAGAGGAACGCGATCTGGCTCCCTCCTCTCAATGCTCCCCAAGGTTCACTTCTCAATATTTCATGCCGAGCAGGAGCTCTCGGCGCTACCAGACATTCAGAGGACTCTTTGAAAGGCTGTTTTGTTTGCTGTGGAAATTTGGTGAGATGAGCCACACAAATGAACTCGATGAATATGGAAATAGCCAGAGAGAGTCGGTGGTGACTAACAGCGAAGGTGAAAAGTTCACAGCTGACAAGTCTTGCTCCCAGTTGTATTTTCTGATGAGCTCGAATTGTATTTTTGGACACTTGGTGTTATAGGCAGATTTCTCAATATATGTAAATAAATGAGCAATCAGATTCTGGCACAAGCAACCTGGAGCAAAGCACACACTTCAATCATGATGAGGAGAAACTTTGAAAGTGTCACAAAAAGGGCATTTGAGTGTTCTTGGAATATTCAAAATCATTATTCAAATAATGTTATATTTTGGGTAAAAATACAGTTAGTAGAATATTGTATGAAAGGTTTTTGTGATCTTTAAATTACACTTTTTAAGCATTTTAGAAACATTTCAAAATAATGTTCCCATAACGTTTTCACAACATAAATTTGTGAGGCTGAGAATCTCAGTCCCCTTTCACTTTCATTATATTCTTCAAAAAGTTCCAAAGAAAAAATAAAGTGTTTAACTAAATAAAAGTGTTTGGAATGACACGAGGGTCCAGATGAAATGGATGCGTAAACGTTGACAGAATTTAGATTTTTGGGTGAACTGTTCCTTTAACAATCACATTTCTTTTGCCATGATCTCAGCAGGTCGAGACTCTCCTTGGACTCACAGTCATATGAGAACCGATGCTATCGCTGCTGCTCACCAAAACAGAAAACAGTTCAACTGGAGAGTGTCCATTAGGAGGAGTGTGTTGTGTGTGTGTGTGTGTGTGCATGTTTATGTGGTTTATGAGGACACAAATTTGTATAATAACATGGGTATGACATAGGTATTACAACGAGAAGGTGATTTATGAGGACATTTTCAGTGTCCCCGTAATTCAAAAGGCTTATAAATAATTCAGAATGAGTTTTTTTGAAAATCTAAAAATGCAGAAAGTCTCCTGTGAGGGGTAGGTTTAGGGGTAGGGTTGGTGTAAGGCAATAGAATATACGGTCTGTACAGTATAAAAACCATTACGCCTATGGAGAGTCCCCACAAGTATAGCAAACCAGACATGTGTGTGTGTGTGTGTGTGTGTGAGTGGGTGGGTGGTTGGTTTTGTGAGTGTGTGTGTGGACAGACACAGGGAAAATAGCACCTCTCACATGACCGACCAACACACAAGACCCAATAAACACTCTCGACACGACCTCAACATTTGATCCATTTCACGCGAGAGCCAAGGTTGTTTACTGCTTAATTCCCGGCGCTGGGCTGGTGTTGCACGGCCGTGAGCTCAGGGCTGGGGAGGATAACAGATGAGGCGGCCGTATGTGTGTTTGGACGGTGGGGGTTGGTGCGTCTCACCCCGCGGCACAAACAAGCTCTTTTTACAGCCGAACATCCAGCTGAAGACTTAAGATCAGCAGAATGCAATTTAGAGCCGGCCATCTCTTGAGTTACATCAAAAGACCTCCTGAGGATGTGGCCAACTACATACAGATTCACTAACAGGCCTTTGTTGCTGAATATGTTTGATCTGGAGTGGAATAAAATCACTGCGAATTGACTTGTTTTCCCGTTCAAATGTCTGAACATTCTTAAATCAAGATACAAGCAAAATTACTCAAGATATTACGTTTTGTTTTCTGAAAAATATATCTTCCCTACTCAGGGAACCATGGTTACATACCTAACCTGAGACGCTTTGTTTCCAGCATAAATATTGAAATATTCTTACATCAAGATACATTTACTTAAGAAACTAAATTACTTAAGATATTAGGTCTTGTTTTCTGGAAAATGTATCAAAATGACGTGAGCTTAAGTTTAAAACAAGAACCCATATCCGCCGAGGGAAAACAAGTTTGTATGTTTTTGACACCATTAGCAGATGTTTTTTCTTGTTTAAAGCTTAAACTCACTTTTTGTACGTTTTTCAGAAAAAAGTTATTTTGCTTCTCAAGTTAATGTATCTCGATTTAAGATTGTTTAGATACTGGAAAACTAAAAATAGTAAGTAAGGAAATAATTTTTCGCAGTGCATGGAGTGAGCAACTGATGCATGTCGTTTCCTAACAAATGCACGAATAAACAATAAATGGAGAGAAAGAAAGCTTTAAAGCCTGCTCTCCGTCTGTCAACTGTTTTCATCATCTGTAATATCAGAGGAACCAAATGCTTTTAAAGTTAAAGCCATCTGAATTTGGCTTTAACTTCTGCTGGTACGACTCAGAAATCCTGTTTTAAGGTGTGTGAACGCTTGTGGGAACGAGCAAGAGCTTATGCAAGCAAGGATTACGGGTTACGCTGCATTTACATAGATGCCTGCAGATGGAAAGATGGATTTTATA
Source organism: Sinocyclocheilus grahami (assembly GCF_001515645.1). NCBI lineage: Eukaryota > Metazoa > Chordata > Actinopteri > Cypriniformes > Cyprinidae > Sinocyclocheilus > Sinocyclocheilus grahami. The sequence goes on from NW_015506011.1 coordinate 287,591, forward strand.
TTGTGCCTTTGACCTCTGTGAAGGTGCAGGTAAAGGTGAGCGTTTCTGACGCATGACGGATGGAAGCGTGTTCTGAGACGACACGTGACGTCACAAAGCAGAAGCATGTTCTCCCTCAAGTCCTGAGCTCAATATTTTCACAGACTGCCATTAATTCTTTCTCGGAGCCGATACTGAATTCACTTTGATAGGACTTCGTTAGAATTTGTTCTGCTGGTACGACTCAGAAATCCTGTTTTAAGGTGTGTGAACGCGTGTGGGAACGAGCAAGAGCTTATGCAAGCAAGGATTACGGGTTACGCTGCATTTACATAGACGCCTGCAGATGGAAAGATGGATTTTATATTGTGCCTTTGACCTCTGTGAAGGTGCAGGTAAAGGTGAGCGTTTCTGACGCATGACGGATGGAAGCGTGTTCTGAGACGACATGTGACGTCACAAAGCAGAAGCATGTTCTCCCTCAAGTCCTGAGCTCAATATTTTCACAGACTGCCATTAATTCTTTCTCGGAGCCGATACTGAATTCACTTTGATAGGACTTCGTTAGAATTTTGTGCGCACTAAGATCTGATGCAAGTTACTGCAAGACGGAAGATGTGAGGAAAAATGCATGCATTCATTCTGGCCTGTCGGAGTATAGCACATCCATTATTAATGCAGTTAAATACTACCGAAAGCCTGTGTAGAATGTACATGTACACGACTCTGTAGATCAAATCCAGAAGTTGAAATGATATTGCATGATAAAGCGATCACGTTTGGAGGAGGTGGACACATTTTCACAATGTCTTTGAACACAAATGAACAGCTGTCGAGTGAGTCACTTTACAAAGCGTATCAGGAGACGCAGAAACAGCGACAGAAACGCATCTCACGACGCTCAGATAAATACACAGGTGAGATAGAAGTGTCCAGTATGTGCCCTAATATTTCAGGAAACACTGTAGGAGAAAGAGTCATGTAAAAAGAGAAAGCTAGTCTGGAAAAACAGAAGTATGTGATGATGAATGCATGTCTAAATCTAAACGTTTTGATGCCAAAGTCTCTGAAATATGATTATCCCCTCTCAAAATATGAAATATAACAAAATTTACTCCACTTGAAAAATTAACATTATTTAATCATTTGCTAACCGATATTTTTAAATTCGATTTTATATATTATTTCTGTATGACTCTCTTATAAAAATTTTTTTTTGAGTTTTAAAGCAGAGAATGCATTTTATAGAATATATTAACAATAATCATAATAAAATTGTTCTGTTTTTATGATTTTTTTGGCATTTAAAAGCATGAATGAAACTATATTATATGCATTCATATAACATAGGCCAAAAGTAACACTTTATTATGTTATTATTTTATTATTTAAAATTTTTACTTTTCTTTTCTTAGCAGCTGGAAATGAATGTCCAGTTTTAATCAGAAAGTTACGAAAGCTATATATTGGCAATAATCAAATCAAATCAAAATGTATTTATAAAGCACCTTAAAAAAACACAGTGTACCAAAGTGCTGTACAGTTTCAAAGAAGTTAGATAAAATACAATAAAATACAAAGAGAGAGATAATAAAATGAAGCTAAAGAAAAAAAATAAACTAATATAAATGCATCTAATCCAAACCAATAGCCCTCATTAAACAAAGCAAAGGCCTTATCAAACAAATATGACTTAAAACATGAAAACGAAGAATGACTTGCAGCCAACAAAGCATTAAAATAATCAAGATGCGAAGAAATAATCATAATAAAGTTATAATCATAATAAAGTTTAACATATTCAAAATTTTTAGTATGTAATTATATTATAAATATTAAGTTAAATATATTATATATTCATCATGCATATATATATATATATATATATTTATTTTATTTTTTTTTATTATTAAATATATGCAAATAAAAATGCATAATGTTTTTTTTACAATAAAATACAAAGAGAGAGATAATAAAATGAAGCTAAAGAAAAAAATAAACTAATATAAATGCATCTAATCCAAACCAATAGCCCTCATTAAACAAAGCAAAGGCCTTATCAAACAAATATGACTTAAAACATGAAAACGAAGAATGACTTGCAGCCAACAAAGCATTAAAATAATCAAGATGCGAAGAAATAATCATAATAAATTTATAATCATAATACATATTCACATATTCAAAATTTTTAGTATGTAATTATATTATAAATATTAAGTTAAATATATTATATATTCATCATGCATATATATATATATATATATTTATTTTATTTTTTTTTATTATTAAATATATGCAAATAAAAATGCATAATGTTTTTTTAATGTTTTGATTTATTTTATTTTATTTTAGCATTAAAAATATTACATTTTATTTTTTCCCAGCATCTGGAAATGGAAATGGTTCGGTTTTCATCAGAATTTTCATCAGTCCACGGAGCTCTTTAATCTCAAAAGATCAAGGAAATTTGATTCCTCCTGATATGCCCTCTTTAACAAGTTAAAGAAAATTTGTTAGCACTCTTTAGAAAGTGATCAAAGCAGAACTCTGGGATGCCGGCGTGCTACAAACACGATGAAAGTGCATATGATCAGTCCGTCCATGATCACAGAAAAGCCTCTTCATCTCTCTTTCTCATTCTTCCGTCTATGGTTTCAAACAGTCGTCTGATTGGTTAAATGTGAAGTCATCGCTCTACAGTATATGTTGACGTGCATCATGTTTTTGGGAGCTCAGCTCTTCGGGGTTATTTAAAACATGCTGCGTAAACCCTTGACCCCTTGTAAGACAAAACACAGCTGAACTGATCAAAGGCAGGATTTGCACATCAATATACACAATACGGGATGAATTAATGGGCCGCGAGGCTTGTTGCTCTCTCCGTATCTCACATAAAAAGCCAGGCCGGTGCTGCTATTCTTGTTGCATTAGTACGCGTGGAGATCTAACAAAGATCCGTGCGCTAGACTGCAAATAGCCATCATGAAGAGGAAAACATGCCCTCTGTGAGGCCATGCAGCGATGCTTTAAAGGAGTCATATGATGCTGCTAAAAAGAACATTATGTTGTGTATTTGGTGTAATGAAATGTGTTTATGCGGTTTAAGGTTCAAAAAACACATTATTTTCCACATACTGTACATTATTGTTTCTCCTCTATGCCCCGCCTTTCTGAAACGTGTCGATTTTTACAAAGCTCATCGGTCTGAAAAGCGAGGTGTGCTGTGATTGGCCAGCTATCCAGTGCGTTGTGATTGGCCGAATACCTCAAGCGTGAGACGGAAATGTTACGCCCCTCACCATACTGTGATGATGCCCTGTCCGGCCGGAGCGACGAGACAAAAACATTAAAACCCATTATAAACGAGGCATTTGTTGCATCCAGTGGTGACATAATTACTGATTATAATGACTTATACTGTCTAATAAAAGTCACGCCTTCTTTCTTTGCGTGAACATTTGGGCGGCGTTATGCAAATCTTCCCACATAGTGATGTAGACATGTGGGGGCGTGTTAGAACGAGCCGTTTTAGGTAGACGTGGCTGACTCTTAACTTTTATAAAGAATATCTCTTTGGGTTTGAGACTTCAGTCTTTGCAACTTTACAGATCTTCTTTATGCACCAAGAGCTTGTAACACTCCAAAGAGAAAGAACAATTGAAATCACATCATATGACCCCTTTAAAACAGCTCATGTGAGTCCAGATCAATGCGTTTGAATCTCGCATCTCTGCATACACACTTTCAAACATATTCCTTTACTGATCTGACATATTCATGATTCTGCTAAACGATGCTGAATGCCTCGTTCACACTGACGGCTGTTTTGATCACTGCAGGTCGCTGTAATGCCGGTCATCGCAAGGCCACGGTATTTGATTTTGATGAGAAATAATTTTACTTGAACATTCTGTAGGGAAAATTGGTTACGCATAATACATCATGTCATTAACGAATTTCAATGCAGTAATCAAATGCACAATGGCGACTTTTTCTAACATGGTTTTTCATGCATCATATCTCTATCCATATCAATATCTCTACATCATATTATATATCAAATAGATGTATATAAAACATGTAATATGTGTAAAACATAACATATAACAATTGTATGTATATATATTGTGCATTTAGCCATTTTTGCAATACCAATTTCATAAAGCACACTTACAAAAAAAAAGGATCAAGATTTGAAAGAAATTATATATATATAAGGGTCAAAGACGTTAAGATGTCCGCATCAAAAGAAATGTACAAAAGTGATTTTATGTCCATAGAAAGCACATTAAATGTAAGTAAAGTGTCTACTTTTAAGGTTTCAAATAAGTTTTTGGAGAATAAATTTGGTTGAAATACTTATAATTGTTTTTCCATTCAAAATAACTTAAGATTCAACTAGATTTTTTTATGACAGTTTAAGTTGAAATGACTTGAACAGACAATTTGATTACTTAATTTAAGGCAGCAACAGAAATTAAGTTTTTAATTTGAAGTAGGTGGAATTTTTTTACAGTGATCAGAAATCAGCTACTCCCATCCACAATAAATGCCTTCCAGCTGCTTTGTTAATTAGCTGATAGTGAAATACCTATTAAGTAGCTATTTGGCTGTTGGTAAACATCATCGAATAACCTGTGATGCTTCAGAGGATGATCTGATTAAAGATTACACAGACAAAGGATTTTATTCTCTAGAATAATACGCACAATGAATGGTTCACAGTAACATCGGTGAGGAATCAAATTAAAAAACCCTTAGAAATGCTACTGATTCAATTGAAGTCGAAGAGAATGTGATTTCTATCCTTCATTTACAGGCCCAACATATAAGCCTCGTCCCTTACCATCTTCTCCCAGGCCATCCGCAGTGTTGAATTAAAGCGCGCTTTGAAAAAGAAACATTTGTGAAATTTGGAAAGTCTACACAATTCCCACTCTATTGTCCTGCCACCATCAGCCATTTAAACAGAAGAGAGAACAGCGCCATAGAGCCCAACAAACCCAAAGCGTTTGTCCCCTAAAGCACCTGCCGGAGTCACATGACCCTCATCGCTCTCACACCGAGGCCTCAGTGTCCAGTTCATCATCTCAGTAGGTTATGTGCGCGTTAATAAGCCCTGTGACCTTTACAGAGATGACGGACTCGTCTAATGGACATTCAGATAAACAGCCTCCAGCCGCAATCATCACTCATCAACAAATTAAATACTTCACTGTACTCAATGTGCACTTCTAGTGTACTTCAAATCTATATATTTTAAAAACTGTGCTTGCAGATAATATAATATCATGAAATTTGAGGTCACCTCTGAGGCCACTTAAGCGCAACACTTCATGACTGTTTCTTAACACACTTTAAAAAAGTGCACTTTGTAATAATATCAACTTTTAGTCAATTTTACATCATGTTTTAATATGTTTTGTTGTAATATACAGCTCTGGAAAGAATTAAGAGAGCGCTTGAAAATTCTCAGTTTCTCTAGATTTACGATTTATAGTTACGTGTTTGAGTAAAACGTTAATTTTTGGTTTATTCTGTAAACTACTGATGACATTTTTTCAAAATTTGAAATAAAAATGTGGAATAGAATAAAACAAATAAGCATTTTACTCGAACCCTTACCTAGTAAATAAAAATATATATATATAAATATATATATATATATATACACAGTATATATCCCTTTTTGGGGAAGAGAAATATATTTGTAACATGTAAAACATTATAAATATATACACTATTATATATACACTTCATATCTACATTGATTTGCCTAAAACAGTGATACACTAGAGAAACACTTTTTAGAACTTAAGTTTTTTTACACACTTAAATACACTTTTAAAAGCGCACTTTGTAATTAAAAGTTTTACCTTAAAGTACATTTTAAATCATTATTTTTAATATATTTGGTTTTAAAGATGTACACTTGTTTTGATGTGCTGAATAGCATACTAAAGCACATGTAAAGTATGTTTATATATATATTTATATAAATAAAAATATACATAAAATAATAACAACATGCATGGAGATATGTAAATATCGCAGTTTTGGGGCAGAGAAATATAGATATGAACTATCAAATATAGTAAATATATACACTATTGTATACTGTATATATATATATATACTTTATTATATATTTATTATTTTATATCTACATGTATTTGCCCAAAACATTGATATATTGAAAGATTGTTTTACGGTATATTTAGAACTGTTTTTAACACACTTAAGTGACCTTTGCAATAACATACATTATAAATCATTATTTTTTACTATACTTCGTCGTGCTTTAAAGATTATGATTTTAATTGCAGAGTGTTTTTTTTTAAATATTACATCAATAGAAATAGCATTAAATTATATTTTAGTTTACCATAAATGCTTGTCAGTACACTTAAAAGTAATCATAAAAACACATGAAGAAGTGGGTCAAACAAGCACTTAGTTCAACTAATTGCATTTAAAATAAATTTAGATTATAATACATTTGAATTTCATTTAAAATAAAATGCAAGAGTCTGAAAACACTGCATTCAGTTCACACTTAAGTGTTTTAATTCCTTTTAAAAGCATGCTTAAGTACTTTTCTTCACCAGGGAGTATGGAGGAGGTAGCGCGTGAAACAGGTGGGTTGACATATGCATGCTATATCTGTGCCAAACATGCACATATGTACTCAACCGCTGAGTGATTGGTTAATAATAAAGCGGTTTACAGGATCCGCAACTTTTTAGAACTTAAGTTTTTTTACACACTTAAATACACTTTTAAAAGCGCACTTTGTAATTAAAAGTTTTACCTTAAAGTACATTTTAAATCATTATTTTTAATATATTTGGTTTTAAAGATGTACACTTGTTTTGATGTGCTGAATAGCATACTAAAGCACATGTAAAGTATGTTTATATATATATTTATATAAATAAAAATATACATAAAATAATAACAACATGCATGGAGATATGTAAATATCGCAGTTTTGGGGCAGAGAAATATAGATATGAACTATCAAATATAGTAAATATATACACTATTGTATACTGTATATATATATATATACTTTATTATATATTTATTATTTTATATCTACATGTATTTGCCCAAAACATTGATATATTGAAAGATTGTTTTACGGTATATTTAGAACTGTTTTTAACACACTTAAGTGACCTTTGCAATAACATACATTATAAATCATTATTTTTTACTATACTTCGTCGTGCTTTAAAGATTATGATTTTAATTGCAGAGTGTTTTTTTTTTAAATATTACATCAATAGAAATAGCATTAAATTATATTTTAGTTTACCATAAATGCTTGTCAGTACACTTAAAAGTAATCATAAAAACACATGAAGAAGTGGGTCAAACAAGCACTTAGTTCAACTAATTGCATTTAAAATAAATTTAGATTATAATACATTTTAATTTCATTGAAAATAAAATGCAAGAGTCTGAAAACACTGCATTCAGTTCACACTTAAGTGTTTTAATTCCTTTTAAAAGCATGCTTAAGTACTTTTCTTCACCAGGGAGTATGGAGGAGGTAGCGCGTGAAACAGGTGGGTTGACATATGCATGCTATATCTGTGCCAAACATGCACATATGTACTCAACCGCTGAGTGATTGGTTAATAATAAAGCGGTTTACAGGATCCGCAACTCGCTGTACAGAAGGAAGAGTTTGCGCTGGCACCTGTTCCTTGTGTTGTGTTCTGGTTCAGGTCTGCAGCGTCAGCTGTCCGCAGCAGCTGAGCCATCAGCAAGTGCTAAAGTCTGTCAGGACGCATTCAAACCATCCTGCTACTGAGCCCAGAACACAGATCCGCTTTCAGCCGTTCTCTCATATGTCCTAAATGCAATTAGCTCTGCTGTTGGACTCTTTGTTAAGCGCCTCAGGTTAACATGCAAACCCCCACACGCAGGTTACAGCCGGCGAATCGTTCACACACACTTGTGAAGTTCCTGTTCCTTGTGTTGTGTTCTGGTTCAGGTCTGCAGCGTCAGCTGTCCGCAGCAGCTGAGCCATCAGCAAGTGCTAAAGTCTGTCAGGACGCATTCAAACCATCCTGCTACTGAGCCCAGAACACAGATCCGCTTTCAGCCGTTCTCTCATATGTCCTAAATGCAATTAGCTCTGCTGTTGGACTCTTTGTTAAGCGCCTCAGGTTAACATGCAAACCACAACATGCAGGTTACAGCCGGCTAAAAAGCAATATGCAGATTTGCACGTCGCAAGTTGCCGTTTTCTGTGATGTTTTCTCCCAAGAAATTGTAAACAGAGCTCTAAATGAGCAGCCCAAAGCTAATTTGTCTCTCTTCTCAGTCACACATTTTCAAATCCACAGTTAATCAATGAATAGCAGACTGCGATAAAACTGCCGGTTGACCCCAAACACGCACGCCAAGCTGGACGGGAAACCAAACGTGTGTGTTTTCTAGACATCTGGACAGGCAACTGGGCAGGTTTGCACTTCAGGGGATTGTGAAGAAAGAACGTATTTTTCTCTTTTAAATGTTTTCCTCCTCTAGGCAAAGCCATACACTTTCACAAAGTGACCGCTAGTAGGATTTTCTTGAGCCAATTGTTGAATCAAACCAGAGGAGGCTGAAAAGGGAAATGAATAGCTCAAACAGCTGCTTGAGATATCTGCGTCTCCTCCACAGGTTTAGCTAACTTCACCGTCAGCATCAGAATAGCTAACATGCTCTCAGTATTTATTGATATAGAGTTTCAGTGCACTGTAGGCATCGTTTCTCAGCCAGCATCTGATGCTCTGAAATGTGGCCTCAGGGTTATAAGCAAGCAAGTACCAATCCTTGCTTGGAGAAGCGTTCATGATCTTACGTAAGAAAGCAGAAATACGCCGGGCATTTCAACCAACAGCAGGTGCAAACCCAAACTGGCTCACAAAGGTTCTGTCCTCAAACTACTCTATTAATACCAAACCAGTCTTATTAGGGTTGTTAGATTTACAACTTACTGCAGTTTCCAGCTGAAATGAACACTAGTGGCAGTAAAACACCAATAACTGTTATTCCTTTTCACACTGATCATGATTATAAAGGCAGATTGTTGATTAATAAATACTTATTTTCATGCCGTTTCTTGTTCAATACTATGTTATGAGTTCAAAATACAATTTTACCACATGTAATAAGTCGTGGTTTGAATGTTGAACCTTCTATCAGTGTACAGTCAATCAAGAGATTTTATCTTAAATTGCATAAAAAGGTTTTGGGGTGTAGACCATTCATATCCAGAGTGTCTATTATAAGACGTTCTGCAATATAAGCACTGTACCTATAAAAAAAAGAAAGAAAAATCCCTGTGCTATTAAATGTGCTGAGGATTTCCCTCTGACTCCTGGAGTTTCACAGTGGTTGGTATCAGACTCTTTTACACAAGAGCGCTGCTGACGGGTTAGGTGTCATCACAGGCTCATGTACATGGAGAGAAACGGGAATGCAGGCAGGGTTTCCTAAAGGATCAGGCACTGGTGAGGCCTGGAAGGTCAGAGGTGACAGACGCCCACAACTGTGTGACTCAGCAGCTGTGCGCTATAAACAAGAGGCTCTGCTGGAGCTACGGTGCATGTGATGTGAACGTTTAAAATATACTTGTCACTAATGTCATATCCCATTTGTGTCTCTAAATATACACGAGACTAAACATGCCTGGCGCATTTAACTCCTTACAGCCCTCCATATGGAATATCTTAGAAATACTGAGTGCATGCTGAAAGTTTCTCTTTTGATATAATCAGACTATAATATATGATATGATATATACATAACAACATAATATAATATGTGACCCTGGAGCACAAAACCAGTCATAAGGGTCAATTTTTAAAAATTGAGATGTATGCGTCAGCTAAAAGCTGAATAAATAATATTTCCATTGATTTATGGTTTGTTAGGATAGCACAATATTTGAAAATCTGGAATCTGAGGGTGCAAAAAAATCTAAATATTGAGAAAATCATCTTTAAAGTTGTTCAAATGAAGTTCTTAGCAATGCATATTACTAATCAAACATTAAGTTTTGATATATTTACGGTAGGAGATTTACAAAATATCTTCATGGAACATGATCTTTACTTAATATCCTAATGATTTTTGGCATAAAAGAGAAATGTATAATTGTGACCCATACAATGTATTGTTGGCTATTGCTACAAATATCCCCCAGCGACTTAACACTGCTTTTGTGCTGCAGGGACACATTTAATATGAGAATTAACCAAATGGATATCTTTAAAGTTAAAGTGTGCAATTTATGCCAAAATATTTTCTCATTTTCTCATTATGCGTAGATGTATATAATTACAGTAAGTCATCTGTGGTACTGCTGTTTTCTCTATGCATCCCAACTAATCGGCCTAGCAACACTAAATCAACCAATTGTGTGAGTTTAGGGTGGGGCTATTCGTTTACCTGACCAATGGCAGATTAATGAAGTATCCAGGGAAGTCATTATTTTTCAGCTCATTGGAAAAATGTGCCTCTGGTGACATTCCCGCAAAATGATATTATTGTATGTTTGTTTCATGCATATTTTGTGACACTCTTAAAGTGAAATGTTCTTTGAGTGGCGTTGAAAGCATGCTCATTTTTTATCCAAAACAGATGAATGTTATTCTGGTAGTGTTTTATTATGTAGGTAGTTGCATGTATTGCAGCAGTTCAGAAATTAAATGTCCAAATGTGACTTCCATTTGAAAATAACGTAAAACTAAACCCAACCCTAAACCAAATGGATCGTGTTATTTGCTGTAGCAACCATGTCATGTTATCTAGCTTCTACAAGTCTCTGAGCTCTTTTATCGTGACTGGTGTTTGACGGACTCGTACCCGAGCGCTTCTCATCACAAGTGCAATGCTGCACCGGGTGCGCTACCGAGCAAGTTTACTACAGCAGAAAAGACACACATATGGAGCTGCTTATGAGATGCAAATGTCCAAATAAATTAGTTTACAAATCATGCACTATGGTAAAAGTGTTATGAGCTCAAAACATAGTATTGTGCAAGGAATCACACAAAATATTGTTTTACGGCCACTGTTTATTTATCTGGAAATGGCAGTGAATTGTAGAGTTTGCAAAAATATGAGCCTATGTTGTTATTTTTGCACGGTGTATCATGAAATATTGTTTTTTATGAACATCCTGCGAGTTATTTAAAAAAGATCTAAGGCCATATTATGAACATTGCCGAACAGAATGACACAGTTTCAGAAATATGCAACACTGGAGTGATAAAATATTCTCTTGGAGTTCTCTGAATCTAGGGCAGTTGTCCATCTTATAACTCAGAAAGGTATGAGCGCTAATAAAAAGAACATTGGCTTTGACAAATGTCATATTGATTGTTAGTCCAGTCGAGTCTGCTAATGCCTTCTGGGAGACTTTTTCACAGCCTTGAATGTGTAGTGTAAA
>NW_015506011.1:299214-300997 GCF_001515645.1 Sinocyclocheilus grahami
CATAGCAACACCTTAGCAACCATTTAGAACACCCTAGCAACCACCTAGCCACAACTCAGACACCATAGCAACCACATAACAAAGACCTAGCAACCACATAGCAACACCCTAGAAACACCTAAAACACCCTAGCAACTGCCTAGCAAGTAGTAAACCCCCAGAACACCCTAACAGCCACACAGCAACACCCTAGAAACACCTAAAACACCCTAGCAACTGTATAACAGCATCCTATGAATCACATAGAAACACCCTAGAAACCACCCAGAACACCTTAGTAATGGCATAGCAACACCCTAGAAACCATTCAGAACACCCTAGCCACAACCCAGACACCCTAGCAACCGCATGGCAACACCGTAACAACCGACCAGAATACTCTATCAAGTGTATAGCAAAGTTCTAGCAATCACCCAAAACACCCTAGCAGCTGCAAAACAACAACACCCTAGAAACCAGTAGCCACCCAGAGCATCCTAGGGACTGCATAGATGTCTCTTCCTTTATTGGAAGGTAAAGTCTTGCTGAGGATCAATCAGAGATGCAAGCCAATCTTAGCCCAATGCTAATCGTGCAACTTTCTAAGAAGTTCTCTGGCCTGGACACCATGTGCGGCTGACCTCAATCCCTCTGCTCTGGGCCTATGGGTCAGTTGCTTTGAGCAGGACACTTCTATTCTTAGCCGTACAGGAGCCTGTTGTCTGGACCAAACGCCATTATGACTGCCAGAACTCTCCCATTGTTCACCATACAAGAGGTGCCGGCCCGAACACACACTATAAAAGAATAAAAAAGGTAGTTGCAACTTTTTATCTCAAAAAAAAAAAAAAAATAAAAATCAGATTTGTGAGATATAGTCTATAATATTGTGATATATGCACAATATAAAGTATATAATATCTGACATTTTTCTCACAATTGCAACTTTATATCACGCAATTATGACTTCATAACATGCAATTATGACTATAACACTTATTAGCGACTTAATAACTCGCAATTGTGATTTTATATCAAACAATAATGACTTTGTAACTCGCAATCATGACTTAATAACTCGCAATTGTGATTTTATATAAAAAAGAATGACTTTATAACTCAGAATTGCAACTTTATATCACATTTATTACTTTATAACATGCAATTGTGACTTCATATCACGCAATTCTGAGAAAAAAGTTAGAACTGTGAGATATAAACTCAGAATTGTGCGAAAAGAAGCTTCCGTAGTTTAGTGCTACATGATGATACAGAAATGATTCCCTTCGCCTTGCTCTGTGCTTCATCTCCACGCTTTATTAATCTGAAGACACGTTTCAAGCGGTTCCTGCTGCTCATGAAAGTTTGATCAGACGGCAGCTGTACTCTGGCACGAGTGCTTGGATGGTGTCAGATCCCCGGGACACTACTGTTCTTCTCTGAGAGACCAGAGAGAAGCCAAGGAGCGCGAGGACCAGAATCTACAGGATCTGATCTTCTCTCATAGACAGCTGCTGAGCAAGTGTGAGGATGCAACGAGCATGTTTTCATTCAGTTATTATGTTACAATTGAATTATTGGTGAAAAATTGGTGTAGAAGTCAATCACACTGGAACTAATAAAAGTACATTTATTATTATATCAAAATAATGTATTATATATGAAATTTTTATAGACAAAAATTATATTATTGTGTAGAAGTCTATCAACTGGATTTTTTAAAAATATAAATGTAAAATGATTATAAAATATAATAATAATAAATTAATGTATTATTATATTATATTATATTATATTATATTAT